>NC_056745.1:655888521-656111823 GCF_019279795.1 Protopterus annectens | reverse complement strand
GAGTATAAGCCATTTGAAGTAAGCTATCACTGGAGCCAGAACCTTTGTGAATACTCTGGGCAGTAGATAAGCCAAAGGGCAATGCAGAGAACTGATAATGAGAATCTCCAGCTCGAAACCGCAGATACTTCCTGTAACTTAGCCTGATAGGCACATGAAGGTAAGCTTCCTTGAGATCTAAAGTTACCATCCAGTGATCTTTGCCCAGCAGGGGTAAAAGCTGTTGTAACGTCAACATCTTGAACTTGGGAATGTCCAGATAAGTGTTGAGGAGAGATAAATCCAAAATTGGTCTCCACGTGTACCCCTTCTGTGGTACTAGGAACATGCGAGAATAAAATCCTAGGCCCCTTTCTGATACAGGGACTGGCTGAATGGCCCCCATTTGGAGTAACTGAGAAACTTGCTTGTGAGCCTCTTTTCTTTGTGGAGGAGGAGCGTCTGGCATGCCTGTGAAAGGGGGCATTGTATGGAAATAAAATCTGTAACCGTGGTGAATGATGTCCAACACCCATCTGTCTTGAGTAATTAAATCCCAATTTTCTTTGAAAAGAGACAGTCGTCCTTCCAAAGGAGCTGCCAGGCGAGAATCTACTGGCAGCTGAAAAGGCAGGTCATTGGGTCTGTTTACGAAAGGACTGACCCCTGCCCTCACCAGAAGTCTGAGCAGGTGAACTCCCTGTTCTAGGCCTAAAAGAACCTTGGGCCCTGCCCCTACCACGTCTAGACCTACCCCTAGACTGGGAATCATAAGCAGGATATGTCCACCCCTTAGCAGGCCAATTTCTACTAAACTTCGGTGGCTGTACCTGCAAAAAATCTTTAACAGTTTGCATAGACATAGCTTTGTCCTCCATTTTCTTTAAAACTGCTTCCACAGGTGAACCAAACAACACATCAGACTGTAAAGGAGCATCCAAAATCCTTGTCTTAACATGCTCAGCCAAATTTTGATCCCTCAACCAGGCATGCCTGCGAAGAACAGAACTAGTGGCAGCCACCCTCGAGGAGGCCTGCACAGCATCAAAACCACATTGCAAAGAATGCTTGCCCACTTGTTCAGACACATAAACTAAATCCAGCAATTCTTTACAATCAATACCTTCCGCCAAAGCATCCACCTTAGATTTTAATTGTGAAAGGAGATAATTTTGATATTTCAGCATGTGAAACTGACAATTCAATGCTCTCATGGCTAGAGTGGAAGAAGTATACACTTTCTTACCCCACCTATCTAACGCCCTTGCCTCTTTGTCAGTGGGAACAGGATTCTTAACCACAGAGGCTTTAACACCTTTAGGCCCCTGAGAAACAGTTTCTGGGTCCGCCCTAGGACTCTTAAACAAATACTTATGAGCCGGGCACCCTATAGTACCTATCAGGTTTAACAGGAGCAGGAGGCAAGGAATCAGGGTTCAGGGAGCCTCTGCAAAAACATCTTCCACCACAGTCAACACAGGAGGTATAGCTAAGGGCCTATGCTGGGGTAAAACAAGAATTCCCTAAGCCTCTTCCTGGAATCAGAGTAATCCTGGCCTTCCCATTTAAAGTGCTCCCTCATGGAATGCAGAGTCTCTGAAAATGAAAAATCCTCAGGAGGAGAAGCCGAAGGAGTGGCATCATCCACATCAGAATCAGAATAATGAGGATACTCCTGCAAATCTTCCAGAAGACTCAGAAGCCCCTGAACCCTGTTCAAAACTGTCAAACTCTGGTTCCACCCTAGGCCTCTTATCAGGAGGGCCCATAGAACCTCTAATCATAGTAATCAAATCTTCTGCCATTTTAAGCATATGTTTCTTAGGTACAGAACCCGAAGGCTAGGAGAAGCCCCTACTGAAACTGAACTTGGCCTTCCTCTAAAAGAAGTTTTGGCAACAGAAGGAGAGGCTCTAACTACATTGGGAAGAGAGGGAAGAATAGTTACCTGAGAAGCCCCCTCAGCCTGGCCTGCCTCCTGAGAGGGTACATCCTGTAACAGTAAAGTTTCTGCCTGAGACTCCATAGAAACTCCTGGCAAAACCTCTGGCTCCACTGAGCCTCCTAAAGAACCGACGTCCGGGACTGCCGGTTCATCAACCCTAGGCTTCGCTGTTTTGTCCTTACGCTTCTTGGGCCAGGCCGGAGCATCCGACGGCATTTTATAATTGCAACGCTTCCCAAACACCAATCTGGCACAGTCTAACCTCCTCTTAATAGTGCGTTTGTAAAACCTAGCACAAGAGCGGCAACCAACAACGTCGTGCTCAGGCCCTAAACAAGGTATACACAATGTATGGTAATCCCTATGAGGTATCTGTTTCCCACAAGAAATACAGTTATTCACTTTTTCTGACATCCGGTTAAATACTGAGGCAAGAAAAAACCAAAATGTTCCCCAACGGGGTACTTAGCCAACTCTGATTCGGTCTGAAACTCCGGTTTCGGAAATATTTCAGAACGCCAACCTGCACTCGCAAAACTGCTTCTGCATCGGACAACGCGGCAAAAAAGACTGAGGATATGACGCCGGTCATGCGCATTAGTACCCTGACGTACTGACGTCAGTCTAATGCGCCCTGACCGACGTCAGCCTTATACTCTGGTATTCGGGCCGACTGGATGCGGACTATACCCAATAGTAAGGACTGCAGCAATGGAAAACGAAGAACATCAGGTGGAAGCTCAAGAAACAAGGAGAGACTGAGATTTTGGATGCAGATCTTGAAGGAGAATAAAACAATAATCATACAAAATATTATATTCACAGAGTAGCAAAAAGTAAGCCAACACCGGAACGAAGAAAGGAGATTCTATCAATAGGGATGACAACAATTAGGGATAAGACAATAGGCAAGAAGGGGCTGGAATATACTGTAAAAAAAACTGGCAAAGGAACCAAAGTATTGGGAGCAAATAATTAGAGAAGGGAAGGTGATAGAATGGGATGATGCCAAGAATTTACTTGGACTGCAGGTTACACATTGCCTTCTCTATCAAGGATTGATATCAGAGTATAGGCAAAGAGAAAGAAACAGGAGGGTCCTAAAAGAAAGACCAGCACTGGCAGAGTTTTTAGTAGACTCTACAACAGAGGCTGCTGTTAAAAAAATGATTAATTAGATCATACATGACAACTCGGTTAAAAAGGACAGGAAAGAGAGAGAGTGGATAAGCAATTCACAAAGGAACAATGGGGGATACATGGATGTCTCCCAAATATGCAACAACATATAAAAGATGAAGATTTTTGCTTGGAAATGTTTACATAGTTATTTTTATATCCCAAGTAGACTCCAGAGAATTTTTCCTCAGACAGACAGCAAATGTTGGAGGTGTGATAGGGAAGAAACAAGTAATTGGGATGATATTTTCTGGGAGTTCATCTTCATCTTGTTTTTTTGTTGATGTGGTGACCATGGTGGGTGGCTGACCTACATTTTTCTTTTCAGTGTAATAAGTTGGCAGACTTTAAAGATTCCCTGCAGACTACAAAGATTCCCTGCAGACTACTCTATCAGAGATACTGGTTGAGCAAACTGGTGTATCTAGCGAAATGATTTTTCTGAGATATGACACAGAATCGGAATTGGCAACATATAGTAAGGCCTTGCTGAGTTAAATTATGTGACGTTCCGACAATATCCCACTGAACTGCCAACAATAATGTGATGTTCCTTACTATCCTGGGTCAGTAACTAAGGGGCTTCAACCCTCATTACTGACTCCAATAGGTGACCGTCACTTAAACAGGAGTAATATTCCACAATTTTCCCCCAAGAGCACAACAGGAACATACTCTATAGCCCGGGACTGGACTGTATACTTCTATCCACCCCTAATGTAACTCCTTATTACACACTTCAGAGCTGTGTGCCCCACTTTAAGACCTCTGATACACTCACACTTAAATAAATTAAATATCACACATCCAAACACTTCTGGGAAAGCCTGACACAAATTTCCATCTGTGTCCATTCCCCAAAATAATACGGTAATGCTGCCATCAATGAGAGTGCCTACATTCCCTTTTAAAGGGGAGTCCAATTATGAAAACTGGATATTAAAAATAAATTATAGCAAATGACCTAAGCAGCCAGGCTTTTGGAGTGGAACAGGAAGCTAAATGCTAAAAATTGTACTAATAACACATCTTGCACTGATTAACGACTTGTTTGCATGATATGTTTTGAATTTTAGTATGTTTAAGTCTGATTTTTATATGATGTACTGATGAACGTTAATTGATTTAATATGTTTTGCGATATATAGTTCTTTGTGCTTTGTGTAAGATGGTCTGATGAAGCAGCAACAGTAGGTGTGAAAGCACTTACCATATTAAAGTTGCTGCTGTTTTTACCTCTGCTGTGTTTCTTATTTATTCGCAGTGGCACTTCTATTTTGCTAATTGACAAACTTTCACTGGTGAACTCAGGTTTGCAGGCTAAAAGTGGCCAGTCGCAGTCACTTTGCCTGTTACATACAAAGCCTTTCTGTCCATTTTAGGCTAACCCAAATACTAACATTTAACCTGAATTACAGGCTAAGCTCAGGATCCTCCACTTTTTGAATGGTTTGCCTTACATGCTGGCAATTACCCAGTGAAACAATCAATCAATCTTTTACTATATATGGGTCCCATTCAGAAGACTGACTCAAAGGAAAGTCAAACTTCATATGGTCGAGTCCATATGACTGACATTCCAAAATACTGAAGGTTTTGAATGGAAATTGTGGTACTGTGGGATCGGGGAATTTACCTTTTTCCTCACTGCAGTGCCGTCTTGGAGTTGGTATATATAATATGCAGGGGGTGTGGGGGCACAGCTTTTCACATGAAGGTACAGGGGGGCATCCCCCCACCAAAAAACAGATTTTTACTGTTTTCCAACATTCACCTTTTCAAAATGTCAATCATACAGTTGAGACCATATGAAGTTCAGCTTTCCATTTAGTCGATCTTCTGAATGGGACCTATCTATATATATATATATATATATATATATATATATATATATATATACGTACATATATACATACACACACACACACACACATGTATATATGGGATCTATGATAACTGGTCAGATATCCTCAATGTCAATGACCAGTATATCGAAACATATAATGGCAACATGTTCTGCTCATGCTCCGAGGATTAACCCAGAGTAAGATACACCAAAAGTTTTTGCAGGATGGCAAGCCCCCACTCCAACCCTACACAGTCTACTAATTATACAAGTATCAACTCTGAGTCACTGGAGAAAGGGAATATTTCCCTACCCAGGGTCTGTAGAGCTTGTACATCTGTCGACCATCTGGTGTTGACCAGACAGATGTAGACTTTGTGTTCATTCAATTGCACATCATATGCTCCTACAGAAGAGTCAGTGTGTGTGTGTGTGTGTGTGTGTGTGTGTGTGTGTGTGTGTGTGTGTAAAACCACACATAGATATATAGACATAGCCATATCTATCCACAGATATATAAACTATATCATATATTATAATACAGAGACATATTCATATCTATCCATGGGTATATAAACGATATCATATATTATAAATACATGCAGACACACACACACACACACACACACACACACACACTTTTTATTACATGCACAAGTGTTTTTAATGTAAATATGTGTGTGTGTAATACATATGTACACACATACTTACACATATTGTAACAGTGTGGCAGTTCTCACCCTACTATCTATCAGAATGCTGTAAAACTGATGTAACACACATTGCTGGAAATAGTGTAAACAGCTTTACTTCTTTTGTGTAGACTGCTATATTTTTGTATTAGCCAGAGAGGCTTCCCACAGAACTGTTGTTAATGACATTTGTTTAATAAAAATGGTGTATAAAAGGAGTCTTGTGGTTCTCAATCAGAGAAACTGAACAATGCAGTTAGGACTTTGTGCCTGAACAGTGGTTCTGGGCAGTGAATTGTAGCAAAGAAAACATCCAGAATAAACTGAAGAATCCTGAACATTTTTGACTGGGATTCAAGACCGAAGGAAGATGGTTGAAAGCACCTTTGGACAATGTTAAAACTGGTATGAGAGACTTTCTTTTTATTTGTAATACTAATCAGAAAAGGTTCTTTAAACAGTTTCTGTTGCTTGATAAATGTAAAACATTTTGTCTGCTACTTTAAAAATTTGGGCATTTTAAACTGACCCTAACGAAGTTAAAAGTTCTGCTGCACTCAGAGAAATTGTTACGAAATGGAACTACATCAAATTCTAGCTATGGACATTATCAACTGTCAACACACTCTGTTTTAAATCTGGGAAAAGAGAAACAAAAGCTGTGTACTAGTAATAATAATGCTCTTTTACCTGGAAAAACTGTAACCACTGAAAAGCAAACAATTAATGATGTTCATCTTATGGAAAGTCTGCCAGCTCTCTGCCAATTGTGCTTCAGTGAAACTAAATGTAATGTCTTAATTAATGGCAGGGAATACTAGGCCCAAAAAGCCTTACTGAAAAGCAGCTGAAGTAGTATGCATTCACAGAGATAAGAAACAGTACCGTATTACTCATGCAGAAATACAAACTGTGCTTGGAAAATTAGCTCAACTTGTTGCTATGGTTCACAATTTTAACACATATGATAAGGAAAAATCTTCCCCACTTTAAAGACTTGTGGAAGCAATGAGAAGGTAACCCATTTTATCAATATGGGGAAGGCAGCCAGGAACGGAATAAGCCAAATGGTACTACTTTATCTAACCAAGAAAAAAAGTTGAGAGCATGGGAGCAGCCACCAGACACACTCACAGAGGTGTACCAATCCAACAAAAGCCGAGGTATAATGTTAAAAAGCCCTAGGGGTATAAAATAAGGCTAAGGGTACAGAGAGAGAGAGTGAGACACCTGGTAAGATCTGACCACAAAATTATCTCCTTTAGTATTAAAACTAATCTAGAATCTCCATCAAACTCCAAACCTGTTAAGAACTTTGCTAACACCAATTACCTCAAACTAACTGACAGCTTATTAACCTTCTAAGCCTCTCCGAACGCAGGCTGCACTGAGGCCTACTCTGGGCAGTACATGAAAGCAGTGTGTAACCACATTCACAGCTGCAGAGAGTAGGCAGTACCTGTCGAGTTAAACCTATGATTACTGGCAAAAGTAAATCACCCTGGTGGACCCCCAGCATAAATAGGCTATTTAACAAAAGGAAAAAAAACTCTCCAGAGCCAAGACAGCACAGACAAAACAGTGCAAAAAGATATTCACTAGTCTAAACAAACAAATTAGACAGCCAGTCAAATATGCCAAAGCTAACTATGAGGCAAAGATAGCCATCAAGGTGAAAGATAATCATAAGGCTTCTTATGTTCGTAACCTCAGGGGAAACGCTCAGCAATGTGCCAACTTAATCATGAACATTAACATTTACACCCAGCCAAAACTATAGCAAACCTGCTAAGACATGTTCAGTTCAAACCCCCTATCACCTCCTACCACACTCAAAGGAACAACCACAACCATCCCCCTACCAGTCATTATGAGGGAACAGGTCCTTACTGTGCTCACTAAAGCCAAAAACACAACCTCCATATATCCAGACAACATTCCATGAGGCTTCTTCAATAGCTTAAATGAGAATCTATCAGAGTCTCTAGAAACCTTCTTTAAACATAGCCTTCAGACGGGCTTTGTCTCAGAGGAAAGGATGACTTCAACAGTTTCCCTCTGAGCAAGGGTGGCCCATCAACTGACCCAAGGAACTACAGACCCATAAGCTTGACCAATGTTATCTGTGATGTCATGGAAAGAATTATCATGCACCTGATCAATAACAACATAGGAACTCTCCAAACACCAGGCCACACCGAATTTGGTTTAATCAAAGGGGGGTTTTGCCTGCCCAATCTGGAGGACTTCTTTGAAAAAGTCACCAGGGCTATGGATGAGGGTAAAATGGTACACACCGCTTATCTAGACCTGGCCAAAACATTCAACACAATCCCCCAGTTGGAGATCATGCATACACTTACTGAGTTAGGCATAAACCTCTACATCGTCATGAGGATAGCCAACTGGCTCATGGACAGCACACATGTTGTCCGGATAACTGACTCCACTTCCGGTATAAAACCTGTTGCTAGTGGTGTCAAACATAGCTCAGAGTTCGGACTCCCTCATGTTCAGTATATACTTCTCTGAAGTGAAGGCCAATGTTGGGGACCTCTGGCTTACCAAGTTTGCTGATGACTGTAATCTGGGAGCAATCACTGAATCCCCAAACAATGTTGATATCCCACATCAGGCCTGAAAATGACAAACAACTGCTGCCAAAACCATGGTCTGAGACCAAATGTTAAAAAGTGTGTAATCATACTCTTTGGTAAATCAGATATTTCTGCAAATTATAATATTGATAGTACACTCTTAAAAGTAGGCCCAGTACTGAGGGATCTAGGAACACAGATAGACAGCAACCTAAACTTTGACAACCAGGTAGCTACAGGAGTGAGGAAATCCTTTGCTGTGGCTCAACTTAAAAGTAAAGGCATGGCATCAAGATCAAAGGAAGTCATAGTGCCATTGTACTTGCCCCTCATCAGGCCCATAATTGAGTACAATGCTCCCTTCTGCATGTACCTAACCAGGCACTTACATCAACTGGAGCGGCTCCTGAGGTTTCTCACTCAAAAATTCAAAGTGTAAGACATGTCTTATGCAGACTGACTAAATGCCCAGTCCCTTTACTCTGTCTCATATCATTTATTGAGAAGAGACTTATGCCTGACCTACAAGACATGATCTGATCCAGACCTGATGAAAATGTTACATACGTGCAAGAAACATTATATGAAGGTTACGAGTTCCATGGACCTGAACCTTATTTGTAACTCTAACAGAAGTTGCTGGACAGAAAGATTCATATAACAAAGGCTACCTCATCTATGGAATAAACCCTCCCATCTGCTTAAAACAGAGCCCATCCCTCACTTTCTTCAAAAAGAATTTGGATAAATGGATGCGGAACAATAAATTCACTCCTGGGGTACTGCCCATGGCCCTTATAGGCAGAGGCAGTCTGTAAAATGACTCAGGTAAACACCCATGACCCACTACCCTGATACTACCCCATCCCATACCTGGAGAATTAAGATATAATACTGTCATATCCTGGGTATTATTGGTTAGGTTTGTAAAAGCTCTTGTGCCATTAGCCTAATAATCACCTAAGAACCTATAGGACAGATGTCACTATATACATACATACATTGCAGCCTGCAAGGGAAGAATTATTATCATGTCGGGAGCTGCACAGTAAGATATGGTAGCCAGAAATGTCACAAAGCAGGAACCAGAAGTCTTACTGCAGCCTGCAAATGTAACAGTACAGGCAGTAAAAATGACGACCGGCACAGAAGTGAAGGAATCACTCAATGAAAGGATATAATCTAGGGAAATTAAGTTCTACTGGATAGAATCTGATCAGAACTCTATACTTTCTGTTAATCTAAAACAGGCAACCTCAGAAATGGAGAGCTCAATACAGCAGGTGGGTACTGAGATGTAGAAATGTAACAATAAAAAAGACTTCACTAAAGTAATAAACAGATGGACGGTTCTCAACCCATTTCTGTTAGTGCAAGTAAAAAAAAAATGAAAATAAAGGAAGACTTTAAGGCAACAGCAAGTATATGAAAGTAAATGTAATGATACATTTTGTTTTGAGATACCCTTTACAGAGGGAGAGCAAGAAAGAAAAGAAAAAGAAATGAAAATGTAAAAAGGAAGACTAAGCAGAAGAGGGTACTATGCACCAGGTTTACACAGGAAAAGGACTTGAAAAAATGAATAAATCAAATATCGCAGCCGACATAAAAAATACTGGTAAAAGATGCCTTTTCATGGAGAATATTTGGAAACAGAGATCCCAATGCCTGTATTATCAGGAATAGAAGCAGTACATTTTACCTTATGACAGACTAACCTTGAAGAAACTCTAGAGACAGCTGACCTCCAGGTAAGACAGATAAATTGTAAAAAGGCACAATGAGACACTTTGAACAGACCAAGGAAAATATAGCTAAACAAAATGTTCCCACACCTTATCCATACATTAAAAAGCATTTACTGTACAGAGTAAGTCAGGACAGATAGGAAGTACTAAATCAACTATTAGCACCTAAACCACATAGAAACCAAGCAACTCTCATACCAGGATATCCAAGAATGAGCAGGACAAAAACAAAGGACCTAGCAAGGTTTTACTGGCGGCAAGAAATATGATACTGAGAACTTCTGTTCTGGATGCTGTAAATGTCAGAAGACAGCCCTTCACACAGGCTTGAAAACTCCTTTGATTCCAATGCTCATCCCAGAGATGCCATTTGGACATACCTATACAAACAATATTGGGCCATAGCAAAATCCAGCAACAGGTTTCAATAAACTTTGGTTATTCTGGATTGGGTAATTAAGTAGTATCCTGAGGCTAGTCCCTCTATACAAGACTAATGCTAAATCCCACAGCCAGAGAGTTCTCTCTTGGTTTTCCACAGAAGAAAAAAACAAGGGAATACTCACCAACTCCTGAGCTCTATTTATGTCCAAAAATAATACACAACTATGCCATTGCTTTAAGGTCAATCAGTGTACCATTCTCTGACAGATGAGTTAGTGGAGTGTTTTATCTAAACATTAACATTCATGCCGAAAAAAGTTACTGAGGAAGATGGCAAAAACTGTTAACAGTTAATTCCACACCTCCTGTATATTACTAAAGAAGAACCACAAACCTCCAAAAGGTTAAGTCCTTATTTAATTTATTTATTTATTTTACATTTGTTGACTGGACTAGTCTAACTGGATACATGTCCATTTTCAGTAGAGGCCCGGGGAGATAAGCTCAGAGGAAGCAAAATACAATCACTTATACAAAAAATTAATGTGTACAATGAACATTACAGGTACAGAACAGAGAATAATAACAGAGTTGTTTGTTCATAGCATAGTGCTAAATATACAGATACAATTAGTACAATACAAATGTAGTTGCAACACAACGTGTAAAAAGATAGCAGCTGAGTTGTACAATACATTAGTAAACAAGTTGTCACAAAGAAAAAGTAGGAGCTGAAATATACAGTATACGAGTAAAACTAGTCTACTTAATGGAATTCTGAGGATGTGAGTAAAAATATCTAGAAGGTCTAGGTCAGTTGTTTCTAAGAATAGGAGCAAGAGTACTGAGAAGAGGAGGGCAGGTAGATCCAAGTAAGAGAGCTAGTAGATCCATCAGGTTTAGTACAGGGACACAACCAGTGTGTTCTGAGGAAAAGTTTCAGTTTGTTTTTAAAGAGTGATATAGAGGGAAGAGAGGAAAGTTCGCTAGGAAGAAGGTTCCAGGAGTTTCCAACAGTATTAGAGAAAAGAGAGTCCCCAGCCCTGTTTGATTTACAAATATTTACAAGAAGTTTATGTGATGAATGTAAGGTCTTTAGATTGTTGTAGGGGATAATGAGGATAGATAGTATAGGGGTATTGGTAGGATGGTAAAGGGTTTTGCGGGCAATGGTAAGTTGGTAGAATTTAAGTCCTTCTGAGTTAATATATGGTAGGCACCCTCATGGACTGTTAAATATTACTACAGAAACCCGGGAAGAAAAGAAAACACCATTTAAAAATGTCATGGAATACAACAGCTTATGAGATAGGCTGAAAGTAGTGATGACTATTGTACAGGAACACATATAAACAGCCCAGACTACATAACAAGGGGTGTACAACAGAAATGCAAGGACCTGGGAATTCAAAACTAATGATAAGGTGTTGTTTCCTATGGAAGGGAACAAAACTACGTTTTTGGCTAAATGGTACGGTCTGTTTGAAATAGTACAAAAAAGGTGTGTGCTGCAGAGTTAAAAGCCTTTTAAGATGAGGTGGTTAGAAGGGATGCACCATAACAACATTCTGAAACTACAGAAAGCAATGCAGACTTCTTTATTCCCGAAACCTAAGAAACTGGTGGTGAAAGGAAACTGACTATGTGCCTGCAGTGCAGATCTAAACCACAGAAATGAGAGATAAGGACGTTTCTTTTAACAAGGAAGCATTTCAACACCACCTGAAATAATAAACCAGATTCAACATCATTCTAAGGTTATTCCAGGGGAAAACGTTAACTTGACTTACAGGACACCAGAGAGTCACACAAAGTGTATATGAGAAGAAGTACAGATATGCTTATAGTGGGACTGATAAAGTAGTCAAAAAAGCAAATGAAACAGCATCATAGTATCAAAGCCTGATGAAAGGATCATGTTCTGTAAAGATTTTAAGAAGCTAAACAGCATTTCAAAATATGGCAGCTATCCAATGCTTAGGATTGGTGAACTAATGGAGAAGTTATTAAAGAAAAGATTTTCAACCACATTAGATTTGACAAGGGGTGACAAGCGCATCTAACAGCTGAATTCAGGAAAAATACTGCATTTTCAACCTCATACAGCTTTATCCACAGTACTGCCCTTCCTTCCTTCCTTTGGGCTCCATGGTGCCCTTATAGAATCCTAAAACTCCATCTCAAATATGCTGCCACTTACCTAAGCAATGTCATAATACACTCTGAGAATTTGGACCCCCATCCAATTAAGTCACATGCTGTGTTAGACTCACAGACAAGCCAGGTTGACAGTCTATGCTTCCAAGACCAAACAAGTCATGAGACAGGCAAAAAAAAAACATAGAATACGTGGTAGGAAGGGGAACTGTCAAACCCAAAAAAGAAATTTAGAAGCAATGAGAAATTCAGGCACTAGTAAGTGGCAGCATTCTTGGGGTTAGCTTGGTGCTACTAAAATGATGCACTACACTTTGCATCCATATGTCCCCTTACAGATTTGACATGGCTAGATGCCTCAATGTAAAATGGACACTAGGGGCAGCCAATGATTTTAAACATTTGAAGGAAGCATTATTTTCAGGTCTTAAAATAAAAAACAACCAATGGCTATCAAAATAGATTTACTGAAAATACACTCTCACTCTCTGGTGCCTCGGCAGAATAGCCTTCAAGGAGTTATACATAAAACATACTATTACATCTTACATAGTACAAAATCACTAATTAATCAATAATACAATCAACCTAAATTAATACTTCCAATTTAAATTTAAATCAGAATTCAATCCAAAAGGCAGTAATGTGTTAAATTTCAGAATAAAACAGATTCCTTATATATATAAGTTTGTCCTTTTCCCCCATTTTCACAGAAACTTGCTCAAGAATTGTTCCTTGTAGTAATAAAAAAATACTGTTGTGCTTTTCTTTAAAATGAATACCAATGGAACTTTCAATTATTTGTCTTTTGATATCCCTAATATGTTCCTGAAGTCTCATTCTAAATTTTCTCTTACTTTCCCCAATATAATATAGATCACAAGGACATTTGAGGGCATAAATAATGCCCTCAGTATTGCAGGAAAAAGCTCCTACAGAATGAAAATTAACACCATTAATTTTTACAAAAGTACTAATTCTGTGCTTACAAACATTACAACTACCATAAGATACAGCACGTAAACATGACAGATTATTAATTACATCATCAGGGGAAACAAAAAAGCTATTCACTAACATATCTTTCGAGTTTCATCCAACCTATAAGAAATGGAAGGACATGGATCTTTTTTACAGTAGCCTAAGCTTTTGGGGTATATTCTCACAGCTTAGTAAAGAGTAACAAAAAAGTGAGGAGGCCAATAACTAAGACCCCAAGAGCCCTTAGAGAATGGTCCTCACAAAGCCTGTTCTGGATCTGGAAAATAATCCAGTTTGTAGTGCTTTGTAAAAGTGTAAAGAGAGAAAAAAGCTGCAGCATCCTCTGGAATACTCCTAGAGTCCACCCCTTTCCAGAAAGACACACAGAAGCCAATGCCCTGCTGAATGTAACCTTGCATGAAAGTGGCTTATTGTGGTGACTAGAACAAAAAGAAAGAAAATGAGACAGCCTTCTAGAAACAGTTATCCTTTCCCCTTACCTTCACAGGGGACAAATGGCTGTTCAGCTTTCCTGAAAGGTCAGGCTTTGTCTAGGTAGTATCTGTGTACAAAGTGTAAAGAATTCTCTCAAGTTCTTTGTGGCTTAAGAAAAACAAGTGGGAGATTAATAGACTAGCTTAACTTAAACAGGTATAACTGTAGGAGTTGTTCTCAAAGATACCACGTCCCTATGAAAAATGAGGTAGGGTTGAATCACTGTAAATTCTTGAAACTCAGACATTCTCCTAGCAGATTTCAGAACAATTAGTAACAGTCTTCATGTTAAGAATCTCAAATCAGCTTTGTGAGCTGGCTCAAATAAAAAAAGTAATTTCATGCGTAAAACCGAGATTCCAAGAAAAAGCCACTTGTTTCCTAGGTAAGCAAGTATGTAGTACCCCTTTCTGAAACTGAATAATTTCAGCTTTGTTTGAAAGGGGATGTTCTAGGAGCTGGCAAGAAGAAATGGCTGACAACTGAACCTTGACAGAAGAGTGTGACAAACCATTGACCAGTAACTCACACAAATAAATCAAGAATCTGAGGCATCTGTTCCCGAAATGGGTCCTAGTCTATCACGGGCAACACTTAAGCAAATCTTTTCCACTTACTCATATATGATTTTCTAATAGCAGGCTTTTTTCAGTTCCTTTAATACCAGAAACTAGTCCTTAGAAAAAAAATGTTGCCTAAAAAGGATCAGGATTCTATCAGAGGCAGACAGTTGAAGAGTTTCCAGAGTGGGGTATATCAAACTCTCCCCTGCTTTGTGTGAGTAAATCCACTCTGTGGGGCAGCTTGTAGGAATTGTCCTTGCCACACTGAAAAGAAGGGAGAACCAATAATACCTTGGCCAGAAGGGAGTCACTACCATAATTTTTGAAGAGTCCTTCTGGATCTTTAGAAGAAACCTGGCCATTGGTGCACAGGAATATAGGAAAATACCTGTCCATGGGAATGAGAATGCATCCGTCATCAAGGTCTGACTGTAAGGAATCCTGAAGGAGAATTTCTTTAGTTGCCTTTCTCTTCTGAAAGGATGCAAACAGATCTATTTAAGGTGTTTGCCACAGCTGGACCAAATCTAGGAACAACTCAGGATGAAAGCTTCATCCATGCTGTCTATCTTGGCCCTGCTCAGTTTGCCTGCAGTAATATTTTGATCTAACAGAATGTATGAAGCCTGAAGAATTAGACCAAGTTAAATTGCTACGACCCAGGCTATAGTAGCCAGCCGGTAGACCGGATAGAATTTGGTGGCCCCTGAATGTTTATGTACCACCTCACTATGGTGGTGCCTTTGTACACTTGCAGAGATCCTGGGAATCACAGATATTTCAAGGTCTTTAAAGCACTGATGACAGCATCTCTTTAACATTTACATGCTTCTGTCGGCCCACTGGGTCCCACATAACATGCACTCTTACCCCTTTTGACACTTTTTCCCATGCCAGGTCTGAAGTATCCATGGTGACTGACCACAGAGAGTTTAGAAGGGATAATGGAGGACTTACATGAAAAGTTACCTAGTCTCCCACCATCCAACCCTCCTCTTTACAAATCCCAAAACTGGAATCTGAAAAGTCAAAGGGTGTAGATGCCGAGTCCAGATGGATTTGAAGTCGCATTGTATTTTTCTCATGTATAGTCTAGCAAAGGGTAGCATTATTATCATAGGTTCATTGAAGATTACTAGGCTAACACCTTAAGAGCCTTTACAAGCCTAGCCAATACAAACCAATTTACCCAATATATGGCCCCTAAGGGCAAGAGGATGGCATGGATTTGTTCCTATGCCTTGAGTATCTTACAGACTGCTCCTATCCATAAGGGACAGAGGAACTACCCCAGGTATGAATTCGCCCATCCATTGATCCAAACTGCATTTGAAGAGGGCCAAGGAAGAGCTCTGCTTAATGTTAACAGTAAGCTTATTCCAAAGAAGGAACAATCTTTCACATATATATCCGTCTCTCCAGCATGTTTTTTTTTGAGTCGTGACTAAGTTTAGATCCCTAGATCGGGTGACCCTTCTGCTGTCTGACTTGCAGATTTGTAGCAGTTCCATCAGGGCTGCATTTGTGACTGTCTTGTAGGTCAGGCAAAGGCTACATCTTAATAGTTGGTAGGAGACAGAGTGAAGGGCTAGGGCTTTTAGTCTATCCACACAGTACATGTTATTTACACCCTGTATATTTTTTGTGAGGAATCTCTGAGGTCTCTCCAGCTGCTGTAAGTACATGCCAAATGGTGGATTGTACTCAATTATTGGCCTAATGAGGGCTTAGTACAGAGGGACTATAATTTCCCTGGATCTGGATGCCATACCTTTACTTATAGGTTGTGCCACATAGAAAGCCTTCCTCACCAGTTAGACATATGGCAGTCAAAGTTCAGACTACTGTTTGTGTATCTAGATCTCTCACATCTGAATCTACTCTTAGAGTGTGGTACTAATGTTGTAATTTGCAGGGGTATTTGACTTCCCAAAGTGATTACGCTTTTTTTCACATTTAGTTTTAGGCTACAATTCTGGCACCAATCATTTGACTGATCTAGACCCTCCTGAAGGATATCTACATCACTGGGTGATTCAGTAACTCTTCCCAGCTCACAGTCATCTGCAAACTTTGTCATCCAAAGGCCTTCCACATTAGTCTTGATTCAGCAGAAGTATATACTGTGCAGGAGTGGTCCCAGCTCTGAGTCTTGTGGTACACCACTAGCAACTGTCCTTTTGCTGGATCTGGATTCACCCACTTTAACCACATGCGCCCTCTCCATGAGCCAGCTGGCTAGCCATCTGTTGACCTAGGGATTTATGACCAGTTTTGTGAGAGTCAGAATGGGGAACTGTTTTAAATGTCTTGGCCAGGTTGTGGTAGGTAGCATGTACTATTTTATCCTCAATCTGTGCCCTTAGTGACGTTCTCCCAAATTTGTGAGAACCAGATTTAGGATATTTGTTCCGCTAGTGAAAGTGCAGTCTAGCTGCTTGAGGGCATTTGAATTTACATAGTCAAGAAATCTTTGGGTCTGCATTTTAGTAGTCGTGTATGCCTCCCAATTAATGGAGGGGTAGTTAAAAATCACCCAGGAGTATGGTATTGGGCTGGATGGCAAGTGATTCTAGTAATTTCAGGTATAATGTACGTGTTTCCTGGTTCATGGTGAGGGATATGTAATGGATTTTTCCCACAGTTAGTTGGACATGGAATATCTCAAGCATGTCATATTGTCTGACCAGCTTTGAAGTGTGTTTATCCTTTATGTAGATAAATACACCTCAGCCTTTTGCTCTTTCTTGTTGAGTGGGTAGTTGAACATATGAAAGGCAATATAGCCATGCACTGCTGGAGTGCTTTCCATGACTTTAAACCATGTTTCAGGGTGAGGAGAGCTTCTAGTGAGTGCAGTTTTTTTGTTGAGACTCCTAGCAATGAGCAGTAACACCTTTAGCTTGTCCCGAGTAGCTTTTGTTATGTTGGAAAGTTTGTCTGTTTGGCAATGCCTAAAAAAGGCACTATGGAATGGATAATGTTTTGGCCAATATCCGAAAGGCTACAGGTGACAGGTGAAGACCATCCCTGGCAAAGCAGCGTGGCCTGTCAACCATGTCCTCCCAGGATGACAAGTATTGGACCCCTTTGGAATGATACCAGCAGCTAAGCTAATTGTTAAAGTCAATCATTTTCTGCTGGTGAGGAAAGTAATCTGTTTTATGTCCTGTGTCATTGATGCTGTGTACCCTAGAATCCTGAGAAAGCCACACTTCTGCAAGGGAATTAAGCTGGAAAAACTTGGGAAGAAATGTTGGAACAGCTCTACTTTATTTGGTGTAAGGAAGGGTCACTGTTGGATTACAGTCAAAACCCAACTGTCAAACTATCTGAAGCTATATGGGAAGAGGAGGTCTCCAGGAAATACAAAGATTGCCATGATGGGATGGAGAATGATCTTGAACAGGTGGGCAGTCATGCTGACTGGGGGATGAAGTTTCAAAGCTTTTACTTTCTTTTTGAGCTTCCTTTCTATTTTTTTTCCCAGTTGGCTCCATGCTGCTTAAAACAGTTAAATGGAAAAAGATCGAGGAAAAGGATGAAAAACTATCACTTGATTTAAAAAAAGGAGGAGTGCAAATCGGAATCACTCCTTGCATCAGTATTCCCCTTCCATCACACTTCTTCAGTGCTTCAGCTGCAAAAGAGCCCAACGGAGTTTCCTTGTCTAAACGGGAGATTAAAATCTCAGATTTAACATTTTCAGGAAGGTTTTGATGACGAAGCCAAGCAAGTCTCCTTAATACTGACCCCAGATGCAGAAGCCCTTGAGAAAGGGTCAGCTGCATCATAAGCACATTTTAAAATATGCTTTATAACCCAAGAAACAGTGGTCATAGCAACATTTAATCAAGACTTTACATTATAAAAAAGGCTGACCATTCATTTTTGCATATTCTTAAAAAGATAAAAGTAAAAAATTTAACATATGTTCTTGACAACTCAGAAATCTGAAAATTAATACTAGAAGAATAGATTTTCTTCCACAGTTTATCTATTGATTTCCTATATTTGTCAGTAGGCATGGGATTAGTAGCAGTGAAATGTTTAGCAGCAGCAAATCTGGTTAAAGTAATAACTACCGGAACTGCTTTAGGATTAGAAAGCAGGTACTTCTGGGTCTGGGGCACTTTCTACAACTTGTCATATCTCTTAGGAACAGCTCTTTGCCCATCAGGAAGGCTTGACACACTGAAAAAAACATTCGCTAAAGTAGGCAGTACAGGAGGAATGGGAGCAGTTTTAGGCATCTGCATCTGTACTAAATCATAATACATTTTCTGTTCCATAGGAATTTCATTCTGATCCTACTGAAACACATCTTTCATGTTAGATAATTCAGCAGTGAAAGAGATGTATTCAACAAGGAAGTCTGAAGTAATACTGTCCTCAGAATCAGAACTCTCAGACTGAGAAGAAACTCCTGAGGTACACCCTTTCCCTCGCAACGATTGTTCTTCTGACTGGAAAATTCTGTCAAAATGAGAGGACACTCGTATTCCTTTTTCTGTCAGCGGGTTGAGACGATGAGGAGAAAAGCAGTAATATGTTTCTTGGCAAATCCCAGTGAGTTTAGCCTATCTAAAGAAGTAGAAACAAGTGACCAGACATTTTTCTCATTAAGCACAGTTTACCTTAACAATGTCAGGTTCTAAAGCACACTGTACCCAGAATCCAAACCCATCCCCCTGCAAAATGAAGACTCTACACCTTTCCCAGACAATGACCAAAGAACCACTCCCTTGCCCACTAACGGCATCCCTATAACTGTAGAGGATGTGGCTAACCCCAGTCTTTGGTGGCTTGGAAGGCTACACCAAAAGGACCTGGGAACAAGATGGACTGTCTAAAGAATAACTGCTAGCCACAGCACAGTCACCTCCCACCAGTGGCTGAGGCAAACAAAGAGTTGGATTAACCCTTTAAGGCTCCTTAACAAGTGTTTTTTCTTTTTGACTGTTGGCGAAGGAAGAACCACAGAAAATGGCTGCTGCTCCACTGGTTAACTGGGAAAGAGGTTTGAAGAGCGGGTGGTGAAGCTCAGAGGAGCTGCTATACAGAACGGTAGACAGAAAGTGGTTCTGAGCTAAGTAAACCAGTGAAAGTCCCTCACAAGCACAGCACCTTGACCCAACATGCAAAACTCCAATAAAAATGACAGTTTTTATTAAAGTAAACATTTTCTCAAAAAAAAATTTACACAAACTTCAACATAACTCCACTGTCCCAGTGCAATAACAGCCCAAATCTCTTTGTTTCTTAGTAAAAATAAAAACACTGACAAGAAAAGTATAATTTAAATATATATATATATATATATATATATATATATATATATATATATATATATATATTTTTTTTTTTTTAACTTTATATTCTGTTTGTTTTTTGCATGTAATATATGATATGTCACTGCCTATGCTTGGAGCTTTTCTCCCTGGGCCTCTACTGAAAATGGACATATATCCAGTTAGACTAGCCCAGTCAACAAATGTAAAATAAATAAATAAATAAATAATTTTGTTACTCAGAAAAGTAATAAAACAGGAAGACTGTCACCACAGGACTTATCTGCCCAGCTGTAAAAAGATTGCTAGCTTACTGACACAATCACAGGGTCCAGTGATGAAGTGTTCAGTTTGGAGACAAAAAAGCTGTGAAGTAATCTGGCACTCCAACTGCCTTTTAAAGGGAGTGCCTCAAGCCTTCCTGGCAGATGATGTGCATGGAAGGCAGCCAAAGCTTTGTGAAGCTGGCCAAGTACATTTAGGAATAGTAATACCCAAAAAGTTCAGGCTACTGTAATGATGATTCCTGTATGAAAATCATACCATATAATTTTTTTTTCAGTTTCAAGATAAGCAAAGCAGAGGTAACATAGTCAAGAGGAAATACTCTTGTTATCAAGTAAGCACTATTATCAATAAAATATCTCCTTGGCAGGAACTTTACATTGCTTACAGACCTTTTTTGGCAAGATGTGCTGTGGAGTCGTTTGTTTGATAAATTACTGACTTCTTGTTTCAGGCTTGTATGTGTTCCGAAGAACAGAAGTGGAAAATGTTAATATGTGCAGTGATATTCTGTGCTTGTGACTGTAAACTGAAATGTTATGAACATAAGAGGAAAATGCAAACGTGCAGTTATATTTTTTGTTTGGGAACTGAAATGTCCTAAGTGAAAGCTTAGGTCAGCTTTTTAGGTAAGATGTGCTGTGGAGTTATTTGTATGATAAATTACTGACTTCTTGTTACAGCCTTGTACGTGTTTTGGAGAACTGAAGTGGAAAATGTAAATATGTGCAGACATATTCTGTGCTTGTGACTGCAAACTGAAATGTTATGGAAATTTGAATCTAGATACATTATAAATAGGCTTTTAGAAGTGCACACATATACATTCAGATTTCTAGTTCAATTAATGGCATGTACCTTGTAGGATGTTGCTTTAAATTTGCTTGTTCAAACCAGAACAATGTACTGGTTGATTTTAATCATGTGCCTCAACAGGATACTTAAACTAAGAGCCATTTTTAAAATGTATTAGACATCTGAAGAAGTGGGGTTACCCACGAAAGCACTTGTGTCGAGTAAAGATTTTTATACTGGATTCTACAGCCATCTCTGTCCTAGTGCTTTGCTTTTTATTCTGGATCGGTTTTGTGCAGGACAAGTGAGTTCTAAAGCTTTGGTGGCAGGCTTGTGTATTAGTACAATGTTTAACTGGTGCTGTTACCTTCTTGGGGATAAAGGGAGGTGTTAACTACTGGTTCTTCTGCCTGGCTGTGCTAATGATTTTGTTGGGAGTGAGGAGATCTTTTGATCCAAAGTAGACCACAGCTGGAGGGAACCTACCACTGATGGTGGGAGGGCTTACTCATTACCTAAGTAAAACTAATGTACATGGGTCAACAGATAAATGTGTGGCCTTAGTATATGGAAAACAGAAACAGAAAAAAAAATGTAAAGATTACAGTGGAATAAGTCTGAAAAAACTCTACACAGAGAAGCAAAATGTTTACAAGGTATGAACTATGATTTTCTGACCACTGGAACTCATTGAGAACTGTATCATAGGACACACAAATAAATAAGCAAAGCAAAAGCAAACACAAACAGTCCACTTGAACTTTGGCAATCCAAAGATTTGCTCAAGTTGCTATTTTAATCCCGACCACAACTGAAATGTTAAAATCAGCTGGTAGAAATGGAGAAAATCCTTGGTTGACCTAAAACAGACATGGGGTGCAGGGCTTAATCCATCCTCTGTCAATCAACCTTTTCTTTGCTGTGGTTGGGGGTTAAATTTTAGGAAGTCAAGTCAAGCTTCCAATAGCATTGTAAATGTCTAAGATTCATCTCATTCCCTTTCCAAATAATAGCTATCTCATTAATAAATTAGTAACAGAAGACAGCATACTGTTGGAACTTAGAGCTATACATGGTTTCATCTTCCCATTTGATTAGTGCTAAATTTGCTAGTTTGCAGGACATTTCTGCTACCATGGCCATCCCTGCAGTTTATTTGTAGTACTGTTTTTTACACTTAAAGCAGTTGCTGTCCAGAAGTAATTGTAGTAGTTTTGCTGATAATTGAAGTTCCCCTGGTTGTGCCAGTTTCCCTTGTAAGTGCCTCTAACACAGCTGTGTGTAGTATGAGGGATGTAGTACTATACAAAGTGCCTCTACATCAGTGGTAACCAGCCAGGTGTCCTGACCTGTTCTGATGCTCTTGATTTTATGTAAAACGTCTAGAGTATGAAGCCCAAAGGACATGGTGTTAGGACCTTACAGGTAGATGGAGATGGGCTGCATGATACAGACCATTCATGGTAAGCTGTGGCTCTAAGGTGGATCCGCAAGGCATTTGTGGGGCTTAGGGATTCCAAAAAAACAACTACTTTTGGGTGGGTAACTTACTGCCCGAAAGTTCTCCATCCTCAAGTATTTCTAGGGTAACATAAATGGTACTTTAGGCACTTTCCACTGTTACCAAGTCAGTTTTGTAACAATAACTGACATTATCTAGCATATTCTGTGTTTTCCTATTGTAGGCAGTGGTGCCTTTCATGACTGTTCCTCCACCTTTACCAGCCTTCATTACATTTCCAACTCTATCCCTGCTTAACTTCAAAAGAGCTTCCATCTCTAGCTCATTAACATTATAAAATATTTTCTTATCTTTTATGCTTATCAAGGTTTTGCGATATTGGCTTTATATCTGGCTTCAAAGGCTCCAATGGTCAGGTGCATTGGAGGACAATAGTCACTTGGTCTCTTCCATTTTTTGGCTGAGGCATAATTAGAGCCATTTCTGTCATTGTCCTTTTTTACTTTGTCATGGTAAAACACTTTTAAGTTTAGTTTGTGCACAAACAGCTTTAAATGTGTTACTGTGCTGATAATACTGTTCCTGCTGTGTAGTATGAAGGTCATACTTTTCCCAGAACTTTCAATTCCATTTTGGGGACAGGCTTTGTTGAGTGTTTCCAGAATCAGGATGTTTTCCTATGACTATGGTCATTGTTTGTTGGAACTTTGGTCTGTAGTCATCTCTGTGGTGGGATCAATCACTTACTCTCATTCTTGGGTGCTTCTTTGAGGCAAACCTTCACACTGAAAAGATTCTCCTTTTTTCTTGAAGGATGAACAACAACAAAAGTAGAGATCCCAAGTGGTGGAAGTAGCCTGACCCAAGCTAAACCAACCTAGGCTCCAGCAATGATGAACAGAACAAATGCTAAAGGACTACCTTGAGATCAACTTGTTGTTCAGGAAGGAGAGTGAACCTTAGCTTCTAGCGGAATGTTCAAATGTTTTTGTATTAAATCTTTTCAAATCTTCAAATAATGTAATCTTGAGTCATATAAAGAAGCCTTATTTGGATTAATGCTTTCCAATCTGGAAGCTTCAATTACAGCAAATTAAAAGGATAATTCTGAAAAATATATGTAAATTAGTAGCGAGGAAGCATATCAAATTGGGAAGCCCCAATTAAAATACTAATTCTGAAAAAACATATGTAAATAATGGGTCTATATTATTTCCTCAAAAGACGTCGCCATTGAATGGCTGTTCATCGATCATTACCCATCGAACAGCCATTCACCAAATGTTACACTCATCGAACTTCTTTCCTAGGAGAGAAACTACTTGGCCACCAGAGCAACCGTAATATGAACTACACAGTTTTACACTCATAAAGGTGGGGGATTGTGCCCCCCCCACACCCCCTACTTTTATATATATATATATATATATATATATATATATATATATATATATATATATATACCAACTCCGAGATCGCACTACAGTGGGGAAGAAAGCTAATTCACGATGCTGGCCACCTAGTTACTTTCCCAGGGAAAAACTTCGATGTAGTGATCGTTCACTGACTGCAGCGTTTGATGTCGATGAATAGGGATTCAACAGAGTCGTCTTTCGAGGAAATAATATAGACCCGTAAATAATTAGCAAGGAAGCAAAGCCAACTGGGAAGCCTCAATTACAGTCAATTAAATGGCTAATATGAAAACCAATCACAGCAACTGCTCCTCCCACATCTTCTTGCTGAAATTAGGATAAAAGAGCAATGCCTTAGCCAGTTTTTCTTGAGATAAGGACTATAAATTGAAAGTGATAATCCAAATAAAGCTTTTTAAATGATTACTGACACAAGGCAACTTTATTTGAAGATATGAAGGGACTTAATATGAAAGAGTTAGAATATCCAGATAGAAGTTAAGGTTCACTCTCCTTCCTGTACCACACGTTACTCTCGAGTTACTCCCATTAGCATTTATTACTTCAGTAACATATATGACATGCCCAATACATATATTAGATTTCCACTGGTGGCTTCAGAAAGTACAGCTGTGTACCTGCCATAAATGTAGATGTTCCGAGTGTATTCACAAGTGTATTTATACTATTCTATACAACCTATGTGGTGTACTTGCTTGTAGATGAAGGAAATGTTTACCTTAGTGCATGCAAGTTGTTTGGCATACCCTTTTGGGGCACCTGACATCTGGGGCAAGAAAAACTGAAGAAAATGGCATCGGCTGCATCTTTTATACCCCTGGCGCACTGACGTCAGGGAAGAGGCGACAGCAACCGACGCCGGAACAAGACTTTGGAATTCAGGCCGACTGCGGGTAGCCTGCCAGCAGGATAACCCAAGAGTAATGACTGCAACAGTGAAACACGATGAACATCAACCTTACTGCTACTACAGTCACCAGCTGGGGATAGTGTTGTGCTATGTTCTAAGCATATGATATGGTCACTGGTCTACGGGGGAAGCATTATCACTACAGGCTAATTTAGTAGCAGAACATTAGATCCTTCCCACTACTAATTGACTAATAACACCTTCAGAGATACTCATAAAAAATGTTTATATTTCAGTTTGTATTATTCAAAAAGGCAACATTTTTTCCATGATTATGGAGACTGTGCGTGCATGGCACTTTTATACTGCAGCATTAGGATACACCACTCTTCTTTTCTGTTACATGACTGCTACCTGACAAAGAGTAATCACGTAAGTGTGAAAATAAACATAAAACTGCTAGCTCTTCAGAATGATGCTTAACTCTTCTCAAAGACAAAAGTATAACATCTGTAGGAAAATAAAGAATAAATGCTGGTACTTTTATGGGACAGATTATGGCACTGACTATAATGCAAAAGAATCATACCAATGAGACCAAACAGGAAAAGGACTACAAAGCAACTAAAGAGCATCTCTCCTACCTTATAGATGGGGTAGAGTTGCCAGATGCTGGAGACTACAATAGCCCAAAGCAGACTTGTGTATGTTTATAAATACACCTGTACAATTTAAACAATGGCAAGGAGATGTTGTAATGAGGCCACACTGTGGGCATCGCACATTCTACACATCGTACCCATCCTGACCTTACAACTTATAAACACATTTCCAACATAGCAACCTACCCTACTTTTAAACAAAGTGAGACTACCAAAAGATATGCCACACCAGGAGAGATTTCACGAAAGGGTAAGGTATACTTCCATCGCTACCTGGTGTGATGCACTTAAAATTATGCAGTCAAAAAGAAAAAAAAACACAGTCTTACCTGGCGCACAGCAGCATCATACATTTTACAGGCTTCATTGCTGTGAGTGGTTAGCTCTAACCCTGAATCCAGCCAAGCCTGTTAGCAAAACAAAATCAATGTTTTTGTTTAATTTCAAACTACATTAGTGCCATAGACATTCAAAGCACAAAATAATTCATTTGCTCAGTCTTGAGTGTAAAAAAAGTTACTCTGTCTCAAAATAGCGGCATACCCAACAGACATCCACGTGTTTCAATGTGAAACCCTATCAATTTATAGATAAACCAACATAAAGATTTATATCTTTGTTTAATGTATACACACAACAGATGTTCTGGAGCAAGTTTACTGGGACATGGAGGGCATGTTGCTAACGAGCTCATTGTAGATGCTAAGACAATCTGGACTGGGTTCAACAACCACAACTGAACAAAAAGATCTGACACACCAGAAGTTTCCATAGTTCGCAATAACTAGAAACTGACAAAAAAAAGTTCATCTCTCACTATTTATCCATTCATTGAGGTTGGTGATCTGGATACCTAGGGAGCTTTTCAGTCATAGCCTTGTTTCATGTAGAAAAAAAAAGAAAGCAACAAAATAAAAAAAAAAAGTTACAGATAATGCAACACATAATACAGTGCAAATAACCTACGGTAAAAAGAAAATACGTCAAAGGAATGACACAATAAATCATGGCAGATTAATGTCGAACATTTAGTTAAACATTAAACAAATCATATAATAAAAATGAATGTATAACCAAAAGCATTGCCTGTGGGGGCAGTTAAAGCTTATATGACAACACCTGTACAACTACAGCTGGCTTGTACTCTCTGCATGTTTTCTTCAAAGTAAGTGTGGTTCTAAACTGTTTTAGTTGAGAGTTCCACCACTAAGGACAAAGATCTAACAAAAGGGGTTCTAAACTGTTTTAGTTGAGAGTTCCACCACTAAGGACAAAGATCTAACAAAAGGGCAGCAGAGTGAATAAAATGGTGTTTACGGATTGCAGACAAACTGATCCACTGGACTGGAGCAATAAAGTGAATGTTTTTAATTTAATAGTGCCATGTTGAAATCTGCAGTGGTCCAGGTTTATTACTAAAAACGTCAGAGAAAACAATAACTATGACAGCAATCTCCTCAGTAATAGTGCAGCAGTGGTGCACTCTTCCAAAGGTACTTGTAATGAAAAAGACTTTTCTACTCTCTGCAGCTTCTTTAATATTCCCCAGACATTCCTGCAAATAAGAGCGAGAGTGTTGGCCTAGTCTGTTAGTGAGAAGTCTGCACGTTCTGTAGCACACTGCCATGTAAATGCAGCTTAGAATCAGCCTTGCAAGCACACACATTACATGTTATGACTGAATCAAGCCCAAAATATTTAAAGGTCTTAACCAGTTCAAAAATATAACTTTCTGGGCTTGCTGTATGTAAACTTACAGCATCGACAGTAGCTAGCTTTCCACTTGCTCCAAAAACACAGCTTGATTTTTGCAATATGCACATATAAACCCCAAATTTAGAAAGGCTAACTGACTTTAATAATACTAGAGGTCAATCTGAATAAAATAATCTCTGGGCCTTTGTGTTAAAAGAGCATTTCATTTATGAAGATACAGAAGAGATCCAGGAAAAGTACTTTACGGTACTAACTATTAGACGAAGGACTGAGTCATCAATAATGACCCAGAAAGATTAATCCTTGAGACAACTACTAAATCACTATAACACCTCCTTTCCCAAAGCCATGCATGTTCAGATTCTGTAGCAATTACTGATGGTCAATAAAACTTAAATAAATAAATGCAGCTTAAGATGAAACAAGAATCTGTTAGCATGAATTTTATATATATCAGCACCAGATTAATTAAAACTCTTTTATTAAAACTGCCAAACTATCCTAGTGTAAAAATGTACACTTCCATACTCAACAGCACTTTTCATTGATCCAAAAAAGCACTGCTGAGTATGCAAACACTTACTGACATCTGGATATATTATACCAGGTTTAGCAAATGGGGCAGTCCACTTTTTAACTTTCATTTTAATTAATTTATTTATTTTTTTATAAATGTGGATAGTCAGACTCAAGGCTATTGGACAGATTCTGAAAAAAAGACTTCAGTATACTTATCTCTATCCACAGATGTAATTAAATTGTCTGCCAGAGATAAAAAGGCTGTACAGGGGACTATGGCTTGTTCAGAAAACCATGCTGACTGTCCTTAATTAGCCCAAAGGAATTTAGGCGCTGTTTTATCTGTAAGCCTTTTTTTTCCAGGATTTTGGATGGGGAGACAATAGAGATACTGGTATAAAAACACACATGATAAATAGTGGCTTTTGCCACTGGTTCAGTTGCTGTTTTCCACAGATATGGAACTCTGACACACTGGAGAGAAGGTAGTAATGATGCGTCTTTAGCGCCCTGTAACAAAAATATCACGTTTAAGAAGATATAATCCATCAGACATAGGCTGCCTGTCTTGATGGATTTCCCAGAGCCATGTTGAGGACTGAAAACATGGTAATGCACAAGGTCAGAACAGGTTGTGTCCAATTGGGCACATGTGGGGGTTCTCATCATGGCCCAAACTGTTCAACTATTTTGACACTATAATGTAAACTGGAGTCCATGGAACAAAGCTCTGTTTGACAAAAAATGGGGTATCAAATGTTCAGCAAAATTTTGGGGGTCTGTAGTTGGCTCTTTTTTGATTATAACTTAAGTGCAACCTTCTGCTTACTTCTCTAGTATGGCTCATAATTTATGCCCAGAATTTCCTTGTGTTACCCAACAGAGTAAGCTTTCTATTTGGGTCTTTGCTTTATCGAACATAGGCAACAGAACTGTTTGTTGTCCTCTGGACTACTGCATCCTTTGAAAGTCTTTCAAGCTGATCTTCTGTGGAAATTTGTCTGAATTTTTGGAGTGGAACACTGGACAGGTTTACCTGTAAATAATTTTGTGAGAATGCATTAGCAGAGGTAGCAGTACAGTTAGGAAAATTCTAATGTTAAACTACCATCTGTTTGATTGGTCAGAAGTGACCACTCCATACTTGGAGGTGTTTACCACAACTGATTCTGGTGCTGAGCTCTGAAAGCTCTGTACTGTACCACTTATCTTGAAGCTTGGGCAGAGAAAATTGGAGATACTCTGTAGTGGTCACTTACTGGTGATGTTCCAACTGTTGTTGAGGGCAATTTTTCAAGCCAGTTAGTGCAAATCCAGTAATGAATGGTGTGACTTCCAGTTACTGGTGGTGGATACAAGAGCTACATTACTAAAAATGATCATTTTTATCACTGACTCTGGGGGATTTTGTTGCAGCAATTACACACACATTCAGAAAGAGGGAAAAAGAAAGCCCCCTTAACTGGAGGAAAAGGAAAAGGAAAACACATAACAAGGGAAGGATGGAGGGACAGATTGCTGCAACAGTGTGAAGTGGAACATCTAATGTTGAGGCGAGTTCTTACAGAACTGTACTATGTCCTACTTTTGTACTACACTTTACAAAGGGGAGAGTACTAAACCCACCGGAAATTATAGCAGGAGGAAGCCACAGAGGAACCCTCCAAAAACCCATGGAGAATGGATCTGGCAAATCCTGCCCTAACCCTAGAAACAACATCTGACTTGTAGTGCTTAGTAAATGAATGCACAGAAGACCAAGTAGCAACTTCAAATTGGATCTTGCATCGAGACCCTTAAGTTCCACAAGAGACAAAGTACAGTTGTGTACACCTACCATAAATGTAGATGTTAGAGTGTCTTCACTGTTGCAGTCATAACTGTGGGGTGCTCCTGCCGGCAGGCAGCCCGAGGTCGGCCAGAATCCCAAAGTATGGGTCCGGCGTCGGCTGTACAAGCTAGTACCCTGACGTCAGTACGCTTTGGTACATAGCCCTCAGCCGACGCCATCTTCTCCAGCCTTTCTTGCCCTAGATGTCAGAAGTCCCCAATAAAACAAAAATGAATCCAACAAGGAAACACAAATACACCACAAAAAAGGAAAAGGTAGAAAAAGAGGGGATAGGAGGGAGGGAAACCCCGACTGCAACAGTGAAGACACTCGAACATCTACATTTATGGTAGGTGTACACAACTGTACTATGTTCTTCGTGTTTCACTGTTGCAGTCATAACTGTAGGGTGGAATCCCAAAGCAGTGTAAAAGGGGAGGAGGCTTTAGATAGAAGAAGGGGAGGCAAGAATACCCTGCAAAACAGCAGAGGCAAAGCCTGCCCTGGTCTTAGAAAACAGAGGGAGATTGTAGTGCTTGGAAAAAGTATGCACAGAACTCCAAGTGGCAGCTTCCAAGATATCCTTGGTAGGGACTCCTCTGAGGAAAGCTGTAGAAGTGGCAGCTGCTCTAGTAGAATGACTTTTAATGGTACCTGGAAACTGTTTCCCATGATGAGTGTAACAAAATCTGATTCCATAAGCAATCCATTTGGAAATAGTTTGTTTAGAAATAGGCTTTCCAAGAGAACTGGAGGCAAAAGAAACAAACAATTGATTAGACTGTCTGAACTCTTTAGTCTTGTCCAGGTAAAATCGTAATTGTCTGTGCACATCTAATGAATGCAAAATCCTTTCCCTTTATTTTGAGGATTTGGAAAGAAAGTAGGAAGGTGAATTGTCTGATTTAAAGCCACTTTCAAATCACCTTAGGCATGAAAGTAGGATTGGTCCTCAAGGATACTCTGTCCTGATGGAAAATAAGGTATGGTTCCACAGCCATGAGAGCTTGCAACTCTGAGACCCTTCTGGCAGAGGTCAATGCTAATAAAAGGACAGTCTTCCAAGATAAAAACTTAATATCTGAAGATGCAGCAGGCTCAAAAGGAGGCAAAGTAAGTTTTTCTAAAACATAATTAAGATCCCAGGCAGGGACAGGAGGGGTCCTGGGAGGCCGCAAATTTTTAGCCCCTCTCAAGAATTGCTTCACCAAAGGATGAGAAAAAACAGGAGGATCAGAACTGAAATGAGCAGAAATAGCAGAAGCATGAATCTTAATGGAAGAAAAGGAAAGTCCTTTAGATAAAAGTTCCGAAAGGTAAAGCAAAATAGAAGAGAGATCAGGAACCAGAGGATCCGAGCCTCGGTCCTGCATCCAAATACAAAACCTCTTCCATTTAGAGGCATAGGATTTCCTAGTGCTAGGCCATCTAGCTTCCAGAAGAACATCCAAAACTTGTTTGGGAAGACTAGAGGAAATCAAATTCCTTTGAAGAGCCAAGCTGCCAGGCAAAGGGTCTTGAGATTGGAATGTAGTAACTGACCCTGATGCTGGGACAGAAGCGAAGGGTTCAGAGGGAGAATCCAAGGAGGCCCCAAGAGCAGGTGTTTTAAAGTTGGATACCAAAACTGTCGAGGCCAATTTGGAGCAATCAAGATGAGGAACTTGGGCTTGTCCTGTTTTATCTTCAGTAATACCCGAGGTAGTAGAGGAAGAGGAGGGAAGGCATATCCTGAAAGGCTTCTCCAGCTGAAGGACAGGGCATCCACTCTCCAAGCTGTTTTGTGGAAGGACCTGGTGCAAAAGCGAGGCAGCTGATGATTGAGATGGGATGCAAACAGATCTATCTGGGGACATCCCCAAACTGTAGTAATCCTGTTGAATAAGTTGGTGTCTAGCATCCATTCGTGAGGATCTGAAATGTTTCTGCTCAGGCTGTCTGCTAAGAGATTCTGTTCCCCTGGAATGAATTGAGCCTGGAGATGTAGAATCAAATTTAGAGCTGTGTCCCATAAAGCCATAGCTAGTCTGCAAAGGGGGTACGAATGAGAACCCCCCTGCTTGTTGATCTACCACATGACCGTGGTGTTGTCTGTGCGAATTAGCAGAGGCCCTGGTTGCAAAAGGTTCTTGAAGGCTAGAAGGGCATTTTGAACTGCCAACATTTCCTTCAGATTGATGTGCCAGTGAAGTTGGTCCTTTGTCCAGGTTCCCTGCTGGCAATTGTCTAGAAAGTGTGCTCCCCAAGCATAATCCGAGGCATCCGTGGTTAGGATTTGAGTAGGTTGAGGTAGACGAAAAGGCTTTCCTTCGTTTAAAGTGCATACCCTGGACCACCAGAGGAACTCCCTCTGAAGGCAGGGGATCAGAGGAATCAGAATATCCAGATCGTGGTAATGCTGTTTGTGACCATACACTTTTCAGATACCATTGAAGCTTTCTCATATGAAGCCTTGCGTTTGGAATCAACAGAATGCAGGAAGCCATGTAGCCCAGAGCCTGCAGGAATTTCCTTGCAGTGAGCTGAGATAGAGTTGCCAAGGTGCTGAAAGTAGAAGCCAGCTGAGTTTGTTTTTCTGGAGTGAGGAAGGCCCTTTGTAAGGTTGTATTTAAGAGGGCTCCCAAGAATACCATTTGTTGAGAAGGGATCAAATGTGACTTTTTTGTGTTCACTGAGAATCCCAGTAGGAGGAGAAGACGTTGAACAAAGTCCAGATGTTGAAGTAGAAGATCTTTGCTGTCTGCCTGAATAAGGCCGTCGTCCAAATAGGGGTAAATCTGGATCCCCTGAAGTCTGCAGTAAGCCACTACTGGTGCCAGGCACTTGGTAAAGACTCTGGGCAGTAGATAAACCAAAGGGCAGTACAGAGAATTGAAAGTGCCTCGAACCTGCCTTGAACCTGAGGAATTTCCCATGCTCCTGCCTGATGGGAATGTGTAAGTAGGCTTCCTTTAAGTCCAATGTCACCATCCAGGCCCTGAGAGAGCATTGGAATTAGTTGCTGCAGAGTAAGCATCTTGAATTTTGGAATTTCCAAAAAGGTGTTTAACACAGAAAGGTCCAGAATAGGTCTCCAAGAGTTTTGTTTTCTTGGAACCAGAAACAGTCTTGAATAAAAACCTTTTCCCATCTCTGAGAGTGGAACAGGCTCTATGGCTCTCATGGCCAGAAGAGCATCCACTTGATTTAAGGCCTCTGACCATTGATGTTTTGGCAGATCTGGCCAACCGTGAGCCCTTGGCAAAGTGTGAAAGTGGAATTTGTAACCCTTTAAAATCACGTCCAATACCCATCTGTCCTGGGTAATATGAGTCCAATTTCTGTACAAAAGAGACAGTTTTCCTCCGAGAGGGGCATCCAGGTGAAGGGGTCCCGTAGCCCAACCGAGAGAGTCATTGAGTTTGCTTTCTTTGAGATTGGGATCTGTCTTCTCCCCTTCTAGGTGAAGAAGCAGTCCATTGTCTAGATCTGTAAGAGGCCTGACCTTGACCACGACCTCTGAAGCGTCTATATCTTCCCCTTTGAGGCCTGTCAGATGTGGGAAAGGACCAATTTTTAGAGGGCCAATTCCTGGAAAATCTAGGAGGCTGAACTTGCAAGAAATATTTTACAGTCTGCATAGACTTTGCCTTTTCTTCCATCTTTTTAATAACTTCCTCAGCCTTAGATCCAAAAAGAACATCATGTTGAACAGGGGCATCTAATAACTTAGCCGTAACCTGTTCAGGTAAACTTTGTTCACGAAGCCAGGCATGTCTCCTGATAACAGTACCAGAGGCAGCAGCCCTGCAAGAAGCATCCAAAGCATCAAAACCACAATGTAAACTATGTTTGTTCACTTGTTCAGTAGCATGCAAGACATCCTGAAGTTCCTTATCTTCTGCACATGCAGGAAGGGAAGCAAGCTTTTGCTTTAAAACAGACAAAAAGAAATTGCTGATATTTAAACATATGAAACTGGCAATTTAAAGCCCTTACAGACAGGGTAGCAGAAGTATATACCTTTTTTCCCCACCTGTCCAAAGCACGAGAATCCTTCTCAGAGGGAATAGGATTTTTAGAAGTAGCAACCTTAGCAGCCTTAGAGCCCTGAGAAATAGTTTCAGGATCCGCAGAAGGGTTTTTAAATAAGAATAAATGAGAGTCAGGAACCCTATAAAATCTATCAGGCTTAGAAGGAGCAGGAGGCATGGAATCAGGATTCAAATTAGCCTCAGAAAAAGCATCATCTACAATGTCCAAAACAGGAGGGATAGCTAAAGGCCTATGCTGAGGAAGAAGAAGAAATTCCCTAAGCCTCTTCTTGGAAGCAGAATACTCCTGTCCTTCCCAATGAAAATGTTCCCTCATCTCATGCAAGGTTTCCCCAAAAGAGAAATCCTCAGGCGGAGAGGCCGAGGGTAAAGAGTCCTCAGCATCCGAATCCTCATAAGGAGGAAAGGAATAGTCCTGATCTGAGGAAGAAACAGAAGATACAGAAGCCTGGTCAGAGGAATCCAGAGTAACATCCTGTTGAGGCCTTTTCTCAGGAGGGGGGTGAGAACCCCTAATCATTGTAAGCAAATCTTCAGCCATCTTTAATAATTGCTTCTGTGTCCTGGGAGTAGATTCAGAAGCAGCTTGAGCAGGAACTTTAGACTTAACAGGAGTCTTTGTCTTTGCATTTGCCTTTGAAATAGTGATGTGAGTAGGCCTGAAAACCCCCTCAGAAGCCGGTACCTGCACAGCGGTTCCGGACCCATCTGAAGGAGCGACGTCCAAAGGTCCTGCAGCAGTTAAAATAGTGGGCCTTGATGGCTCCCCATGGGAGTCCGTATCGGCCATCGGTTCAGAAGTAGCGGACGACAGGGGCTGCAAAAGCGCCTCACTGACGACAGCCGAACCGGACGCTGGCTCCAGCTGCAACGAGTCCTGTTTGGACCTCGGAGGCCTGTCTTTGTCTTTGCGCTTCTTTTGAATTCCGGTAGTGTCCGATGACATTCTATAATTGAAGCGTCTGCCAAAATAATTTAAAGCCCAATCGTACCTGCGCTTGATAGTACGAGAGTTGAACCTGGCACAGAACCGACAACAAGAAACGTCGTGGTCAGGGCCTAAGCAAGGTAGACAGTAAGAGTGGAAATCTTTATGAGGTATTTGTTTCCCACACATTATACAATTATTAACTTTTTCTGACATCGGAGGAACAAGAAAAAGATTCCCCAACGGGGTACTTAGCTTTGAGAAGAGAAGTAAGAACTTCGGACAGACAACAACAAAATACGCTGTTCGAAAATCGCCAACCAACGACTTGCGAGCTGCTTTCCACCGCACGGCAAGAAAGACTGGAGAAGATGGCGTCGGCTGAGGGCTATGTACCAAAGCGTACTGACGTCAGGGTACTAGCTTGTACAGCCGACGCCGGACCCAGACTTTGGGATTCTGGCCGACCTCGGGCTGCCTGCCGGCAGGAGCACCCCACAGTTATGACTGCAACAGTGAAACACGAAGAACATCTGCCCTACTGGAATAATCAAGAACAGAAGTAGGAAGCTGCTCGCCATGAAAAGAACATAAAGAAATAGCTTTAAAATCCAAGGGGAGATGGTGTACTTAGAAAACTACTGCATCCAATTTCTTGGCTTGAAAAGAAACAAACACTTGCTCAGATTTCCAGATATCCTTGGTTTTATGTTTTTGTCCAAATAATATCAGAGCTGCCTATGCAAATCTAAGGAATGTGGAACCCACTCTTAAGGAGAGGGAAAAAGGAGGAGGAATATGAATGGTCTGATCCAAACAAAAGTTATTAACTACTTTGGGCATTAAAGAAGGATTACTCCAAAAAGACACACTGATTCTGTGGAAAACCAGGAAGGAGGAACTGCCATAATGGCCCGAAGTTCAGAGATTCTTTTGGGAGAAGTAAAAGCCACCAACAAAGTAGCTTTCCAGATACATATTTTCAAATGAGAAGAGGCTGCATTCAAAAGGTGGTTGAGTTAGCTTTTCTAGAACAAAACTAATGTTCCAAGGAGGAGTAATTAGCTTTTCTGCAGGCCTAATACAAAGGACACTTTTCAGGAACTATTTAACCTCAACCCTAGAGTAAGGTGGTGGATCCAAAGGCAGGCAAGTGGACATGGTTGACAAATAAGCTGTAACAGAAGATTATGCCAGATCCAAAATTGAACAATTCAAAAATAAGAAAGAACAGTAGGAATAACCAATAAAGAGAGTCCTGTTCATGTTTGTGACACCAAACAGAAACTCTCTTGCACTTTGCCACATACGTTTTTCTAGTAGTGGGTTTATTGGCCTTCTGCAAAACCCAAAGCATGTCCTCAGAAAATTAGTCTCCAAAAGGACTCAAAACCCTATCAACTAGAGAGTCAAATGCAGGGTGAGAAGATGTAGAGTGAATGACAGAACCCTTGTCCTGTGTGAAGAGATCCACCTTACGAGGTAACCTGTGATTATTGCCTCTGTCCAAGTAAAAAAAGAAAGGGAAACCAATGCTGTCTTGCTCAAAAGGGAGTCACCAAAAGATTTTGGGCCCGTCTCACATGATTTTGTGTAGGAACATTGGCAACAGAAGAAGATGAATGTATGCATACAGAAGCATCTCTTTTCAAGAAAGAAGTAGCGTCCACTTTCCAAGCCATAGGACTTGGCACTCTGGAACAGAACTTTGGAAATAATTTGTTCAGAGGGGAGACAAAAATATCTACTTGAGGAGTATCTCATCAATGGACAATGTCCAGGACGATCTCCCAATGAAGCATCAACTTGTGAAGATCTGTCCTGAACTTGCTCAGATTGTCTGCCACTAGATTGTTCTCCAAGGGAATATAAACCACCTGAAGTGTCAAGTGACTGTAGATAGCAAAATCCGAAGCTAGGATAGCCAGTCTGCATAGAAGGTAAGACTTCTTTGCTTGTTTATGTACCACATGACAGAGGTGTTGTCAGTGAAATTTCTGAGCAGACCTGAAATCCAAAGGGAATGCAGAACCTGAAGGGCTAGGATAACAGCCCTCATTCAGACCTGAAATCCAAAGGGAATGCAGAACCTGAAGGGCTAGGATAACAGCCCTCATTCCCTTGATGTTGGCATGGTCTCATACCTGCCTATGAGACCACATCCTCTAGACCATGAGGATGCTGAAAGAAGCCCCTCAACTCAAGACTGAAGCATTTGTAAAGAGCTCCTGAGTGGGGAGAGAACCTAAAAACATAGACTTGGATTCACAGAAACCTGGTGAATCCACCATAGAATCTCCTTCTTGAGGCAAGGCAAGAGAGGAATGGGAATGTCCAGAGGATGGCAATTATCAGTGAATATTCAGCATGTGTAGTCTGGCCAAATGTAACACTGGAATAGTACAGGCCATGAATCTGAGGGCTCATAGAAACTCTCTTCCTTTGCAGGTGGTGTCTGCAAGAGACTGGAAGAATGCTGTCAAGGATAGGACCTTGGGAAAAGGAAGAAAAGCCATCATCGTTAGGGTCCAAATTCTGCTTACCAGAAAAACTTGGTCCTGTGATCCTGCAGAAGAATCTGCTGAGAAGTGTCTTGTCCAGATATGGAAAAATCTAAACATCATGGCATTTGCAAAAGACTACAACAGGGGCAAGACACTTTGCAAAAAAAAATCATTGCTATAGAAAGACCAAAAGGCAATGCAGAAAACTGATAATGTGAAGAAGAAATGTGAGAACCCTAAAACTTCTGGAATAGAAATATGAATAGAGGCGAACATGTCTGGCATACACGGCATCCTCGGATCTAGCTCTTATGGCTCTTTTCCACATCCACAAAACAAATAGCATCAGAACCACTACACCCAAGGATTTAAATTTTGCTTGTAACATGTTAACAGGACAGATATGCGTCACAGAGGACTCCCCATGATCTGGAACAGGCTCCCAATCTACGTGAAGCAGAGTACATACCTAGCCCTATTTAAGTGTAACCTTGACCAATGGATATGAAAATAGAAATTCACCCTGGGTCTGGTCCCTCATGTCTCTGATAGTTACAAACAGTAATGTCCACACCAACAAAACCCCACCCAACATAACCTCTAGAAACTTCTTGACATAGTCCCTCCTAATAAATGACCATGGTACATAGTGACACAATTGGGTTGGAATGCATGGCTAGGCTTATAAAGGCCATGGTGGTCATTAACCTAGTACATAACTATAAACCTTTGGATACACCAGGTAGGCCTAAGAAAACAGCAGAGGACAGAGAAACTGGAGAGACAGCATTTTGAAAGAACAAACTTTTAGAAAGGTGTTAAGAAAAGAGGGATATAGAATAGGCATCCAAAAACTCTCCTTCCTGGGAATCAAAAACATACTAAAGTAGAATCCCCTTGACATTCTGGGACAGGGGGACTGGCTTAATGGCCCCTTGTGCCAAAATATCCTGAACAGGAGGGAAATAAGGCAGTTGGTAAGGTGGAGGCTGAAGAATCCCTGAAAAGGGGAGGAAGAGATCTCCAAACCCTGAAATAAGACAAAATAACTTAAGAGAGCCTGTGGTGATTTGTTGCCAGATTGTAAAGAACAGAATTAATCTTACATGAAACTGGAGTCTGGCTGAGGGGCAGAGAAGGATGAATGTGAAATAGAAGCTGACTTCTGGGAAAGTTATATCCTCTTGAATCCTGAGCTTATTTCTCAGGGAACAGTCTTTTAGAAAGTCTCTTGCCCTTCAAGAGTTGCTTAGGATGCCCACACACAAAGAGAATCTTAGATGGGTAGTTCCTTTGAAAGTTATGGATAGGTGAAAGGAAAATTTGTTTAAAGTCCTGCATAACCTTCTCTTTGTCATGCCAACGAGTTCTGCATCTGCAGAAACAAACAAATGTTCGGTGTCAAAGGGAGAGTTCAATAATCTGGTTTTGATATCCTCAGAGAGACTGCAACAGAAGCCAGTGATACCTCCTGATAACTGAGCCTGATGCAACTGCCAGAGAACATGCATCAGCATCAGCATAGCTGCATTTGATGGATGGCAAGCTACATGTGAAGCAGAACCAAGTAAGGAAATGGCAGAGGTCTTAGATTCAGAGTTAGACATGTCAACCAAAACAACCCCAACCTGAGAGAGAAGAGCCAGAACATACCTGGTCATAAGGGCCTGGCAATTAACGGCATTTAAGACTAAGGTGTCTCTCCATTGCTCTACTATCTTTATCAGAAGGTAAAAGCTTAGAAGATGAAAGTAACTTGTCAGGGTAGTCAGCAGAGAGACATTATTGCAGGATATGAAAAGGGATTCTTGTGCAAGAATTTCTGAACCTCTGACTTCCAAGATGACTGCATACTGAGTATATCAGCTCTCCCTTTGTAAAAAGAGAAACTCAGAAAAAAAGAGCCAGTGGATTTGTCTTTCTGGGTAAATTTCAGTTACTTGCTAGTATGTGCACTGCCTGAATGCCAGCAAAGAAGAAATTTAGAGAACTTGAAACAAAATCAGTCACAGAAGGTGAGTAGAAAACACTAGTTGGGAAGAATCCTGCAGCTGTTCAGCAAAATGCACTTAGTTTCAGCTTTGGTGCAAGACATGAATTCCAGTAACCTAGGGAAAAAATAGTAAGATGTCCTCAGAGTGGATAAAGATAAATGAAACACTGAAAGAGTATATCAACTCAAATAACAAAAGGCTGGAAAAATGAAAAAAGCTGGCCTGCATCTGCCACCCCTGGGCTTCCGGATACTTGCCAAGGCTCTTGCCACCCCTATAGTGCCTTTTCTAGGTAGTGTTCCAAAGACCAAATTACCACCGTAACAGCTACAAACAAATGCAATGTGAGGGTCATGCTGCTCAACACTAAAAGTCTAAATCTTAAAATGAACTTGCTCGAAGCACTCCTTAAAATGGAAAACATTGACATTTGTGCTGTAACAGAGACCTGATTCAAGGCAGCAGAAAGCAATCCTGCACTACCAGGCTATAACTCATTCGACACCTTTTAGCCCCAGAAGACTGAAGCTCCAAAGGCGGTGGTGTTTCCATATTCATAAAGGATGCACACACCTCTAGACTGGTTGCCCAACATAACGCATCTGAGATACTTCAGGTGCAGTTAACTTTGCGTAAGACAGCCATTCAGGTTGTAGCCTGCTACAGGTCCCAAACATTGTCCCAAGACTCACACTCCATGTTCCTAAGCACCCTGGAGAATATTAGGCTCCAACCTAACACTCTCATACTGGGAGACTTCAACTACCCCTCTATTAACTGGGAAAACTACTCATGTACCAATGCACTTGCCCAACATTTCCTGTAATTCATTAATTCCAATGTCCTGGACCAGCTCGTTCTTACCCCCACTAGAGGTAACAACATCCTTGACCTGGTCATTACTAACATGGGTGACCATTGCTCTACACCGATAGTCAACTCCTCCTTGGTTAGATCTGACCACAAACTAATCACCTTGGAAATCCACATCCCTCCCACCCCCCACCCCACGCAAAGATAACCAGCATGAAAAACTTCTCCACAGCTAACTTTGGGCTCCTACAAACAGAGGTGGCTAACATCACAGCACCCATGCAAATGGAGAAAAGTTGCATGACCGCCGAATCATACACAAGTGCACTGTAAAAAACACATACACAAATGCATGGATCTCGCCATACCCAATAGAACCAAGATGCTCTCTTCCAAAAAAAGGAAGCAAATCTGGTGGCCCCCTGCCATAAACAAACTCTACAACAGAAGGAAGAAACTGATGCAGAATAAGGTACAGTCCCAAGACTGGAAAAACTCCCTTTTCAGCCTCAACAAAAAGTTGAGATCCCTCATCAAATCCCTCATCAAATCCTCTACAGCTATCTATGAAAACAGAATTGCAGCAGATAGTAAAGACAACCACAAGGCCTTCTATAGTTACGTAAAGAATCTCCACGGCAATACCCAGACTTGCTCTGAGCTACTGCAAAATGGTACCTCCTATACTGAGCCAACCGATATTGCCAATATACTGGCTGACAGATTCAGTGCCAACTTTACCCCCCCCCCAAAGGACTAATCACAATACCAGCAGATTGCTAGGCCGACAGTGTTACTGCTGCACAGGTTAAAACAGCACTGTCCAAGGCTAATAATTCAGTTTCTATGGGACCTTTCAACATGCCTGGCTGTGTTCCACATCAACTATAGAGTGAACTGGCACCTCACCTGTGTGCCCTGTTCAATCACAGCCTCACCTCAGGCTTTGTCCCTGCCAAATGCCGCACTGCTACAGTCATACCTCTCCACAAAGGAGGAGCAACTACAGATCCTGGGAACTATCGCCCCATTAGCCTAACAAGTCTGACATGTAAAGCTATGGAACGCATCATCATGGACCTAATAAACAAGGATATAGGGAATCTCCAAACTCTGGATCCTACATGGTTTGGTTTTGTGAAGGGTAGATCATGCCTGCTCAACTTGGTCGACTTCTTTGAGTCAGTCACCAGAGCTGTGGATGAAGGCAAGATGGTTCATACAGCCTACCTTGATCTGGCCAAGGCCTTTGATACCATTCCCTATGTAATCCAATGTAACTACTGTCTGTTTATTTTAACTGTGGAGCTTTTCTCCCCGGGCCTCCGCTGAAAATAGACCTACGTTCAGTCGGACACTCCCGGTCAACAAATATAAATAAATAAATAAATAAACTCCCCACTCAGGAATCATAAAAAAACTCACTAAGCTAGGCATCAACCATATATCACTAGGTGGGTTGCAAACTGGCTCACAGATAAAACCCACAGTGTGAAAGTAGCTGACTTCAAGTCAGACTGCAGACCAGTCATGAGTGGAGTCCTACAGGGTTTTGTCCTTGGTCCTCTCCTGTTTGGCATCTACTTCTCTGAAGTCCAAGCCAACACAAAGGGACTCTGGCTGACAAAGGTCACAGACAATTCCAAGTTGGGAGCTATTATTAACTCTCCAAGTGATGTTGACATCCTACAGAAAGGCCTCACTGACACCAACGACTGGTGTCAGAACCATGACCTTAAGATCAATGCCAAAAAATGTGTCATCATCCCCATGGGAAAAAATGGTTCCCTTGAATTACCACATTAATGGTAGTCCACTGAACACAGAAGGCGTTACAAGACATCTGGGAACACAGGTTGACAGCAGCCTCTCTTTTGACCACCACATTGCCACTGTGGTCAGAAAGTCCTTCTATGTGGCACATCTCATTACTAAGGGTTTTGCATCCAGGAAGAAAGAGATCATTGTATCCCTCTACTCTTCCCTCATTAGGCCAATCATCGAGTACAGTGTCCCATTTTGCATGAACCTCACTAGAAGCCTGCAATAACTGGAGAGGCTGCAAAAGTACCTCACAAAAAGGATCCTAGGCATTAAACATTTGTCCTATATGGACAGACTCAAAACACTCCAACTATTCTCTGTCTCATATCGCCTACTTAGAGGCGATCTCTACTTGACTTACAAAGCCATGTCTGACCGCCTACTTAGAGGTGATCTCTGCTTGACTTACAAAGCCACGTCTGACCCAGCTCTGTTACAAGTGCTACTTCTAAAGAAATCCCAATCCCTCAGCACTACACACTACAGAGACCTCAACCTCATTACCACAATCAACAGGACATGCTGGAGGGACAGGTTCATAACCCAGAGACTGCCCATGCTTTGGAATAGACTTCTCATACATGTCAAGCAGAGCACCTCACTGGCCCTCTTCAAAAGAAATCTTGATGAGTGCATGGGAAATAGAAAATTCACCCCAGGGATCAATCCAGTGGCTCTACTGAACAGAGGCACTGGGAACTAAGGTTGGGTGGCATGATGCCAGGGTAATCCTATGGGCAGGGCTTGTAAAGGTTCCAGGGCCATTAGCCTAGTACACACCTATGAACCTATAAACCTATAAACAGATATTCAGATGAGCCAATAAAACTGCAAAAATCAGTGATCGAAATGAAGAAAAGTCTGGCTGAGTATGAGACTGCTCAAGAAGAGAGAGATTTTCTGCTGTACCAGAGAAACTGGAAAGAACAGATTGTATTAATTTTATTAAGCACAGAATATGCAACTGGAATGGTATTCCATGCCAGGAGTTGTTAATTGAAGGGCACATCACATGTATACTCCAAATCGGGCTATCAGAATGCAGCCAAGACCGCCAATAGTAAAGATGCAATCCTACCAGCAGAAATAGTTGATTCTGACAAAACTGTCTCAGGACAACAAGGTACTAAAAGCTGAACACAGCAGATTGTTTGTGGAAAATGATTACTTATTGTACACCAGGCAGAAGAGAAGTAATTTTATTTCGGCAATCAGGAAATGTCAAAAAGCAGTTATGAGATTCAAGCTAATGCATCCAGCTTTTTTTTAGAATCATTTTTTTTCCTGGAGGGTTAAGGTCATGTTTTGTTGCAGAACATGCTTAGGAGGAAATACCAAAGTCTGTTCAGCAAAACATGAGCTATCAAACAGAAGGGATTTTGCTTCTTATTCTTCCAATAATAAAGCTCATAGAGAGACTATGCCAGTGAAACATTTTCCAATGTTTCAAAAGAAAAGGCTTGAGAGAGAGAAAAATAGCACAGGAGTTGACTAGAAGAACCAGCAGTATGCTACAAATGAACCAGAGACTGGAGTTGGGAGACAGAGATCAACAGGAAGAAAATCAGGAACTCAGAAATGAATGAATACATGTGGGATCACAAGGCTTCAATCACACTTGTGAAATATGGCAGGAAAAGAAAACCTGGAAATACTGGACTTTTTTGACTTAGTTAAACTTGTAGGGGACTCTAAAGCATATTCCCTACTTCATGTCATTAATGTTTGGAAGAGCATGAAGGAGAGGGGAAGAGGAAGGAAAGAGGTAACTAAGTAAAACAGTTTTTGTTCTTAACAGTATTTTTATAAAACATGACATACACCATGTTATAAAATAGCGGTTTTTCGGTCGATTTGGTGTGTAATAAAGATACTAACAAACAGATGCTATTTTTTCCTTCTTTCATGTTCAGTTTTAAGAAATGTAGCCACTACAATGTGATAACAGAAGAAAGCCTGGATAAACGATCAAGATACAAGCAAAGCTCACATGCTTTTTCTGACTTTAGCAAAGCAAAATGACTGGATCAAGGCCCTTTGCTTGATCTAACCATAAGTTTTAAGGGGAAGCAAGTAAATAAAAGAACACTGAATTTAATGAAAAGTTTTCCTTTAGCGAATATATGGTAACAGTGCAACATGAAGAGCTTGTACTTAAGGAAACCGTGTATCTAGTTCTCACATTTCTATGGACATAAGATAAGGGCAATAAAAACAGAATACTGTTTTTCTTTCAATGGCTAGAATATATTTTCTGAAAGTATTAAAGTTGTTTTCTACATCTAGGAGTGGAATAAAGACAAGATAAAAACAGACAGCGCTTAGTGTACGCAGAAGCACAGACTGTACCATGTTTCTTAGCATGGATAACCTTCATTTTTGGTCAAGTCAATACTGTGAGTGTAGCTGTCAGGTCAGGGACAATTGCTCCTATTAGGAGGGTTAAACTTCATTATTTAAAGATTACATAGTTTTGTATGTTTATATTAAGCCAATAGGTAATGGGGTGTTCTGGGGGGGGGGTGTTAATGAAAACCTTTAAAAAAGTCCTGTACATGTGCCATACATTGGATATGACAAGAAACAATTTTACAAAAGCTCAACCTGACAAGTATTAGTGTATGTATGTAACACAAAAGCTGAAACTAGACATTTATAAAACGCCATTATATATAAAAGGTGGAAATAATAACTTCATATCATAATGACAACACTTTCCAAATTATCTTCAAGTGTGAATGGTTTCACAGGTATACAGTATACAAAAAAGAAAGAGTAGGGAACTATATTAAAAAACGCAGAGTCAAAATAGCTATGCTACACAAGACACTTATGGAAAGAACTGAGCATGTGAATTTGATAAAAAGGATTTCAGGATGGTTATTCAGTAGAATATCTGGGAAAGAGGAGTACTTGTATTAATTGTTACAGAAGCTCCAATGGTGATAGAAGAGAACAAAAAATAATAATGGTAAATTTGTAGCAGTAAGGGGCTACCGGCGAGGCAGAAGGATTATGTTGGCATGTATTTTTATTCCACCAAAAACTGCTACAATGGACCTTAAGAAAATTCTGTGAGAAATAATCAGCTTTCAGCAGGGAATATTACTTATAAGTGGGGACTGGAATTTGATTTGCAACAGTAAAGATATAACTGGGGTGCCTAGAAATTAAAATATAACAAAAGAGGGTAGATTTTTGAAGAAATGTTTAAAAATGTTTGGTATGGAAGATGGAAATTCAATAGTAGGAGCTTGGAGATAATTTATATATTATTCCCCAAGGTACAAAAACTGAGGTAGGCTAGACAGTGGTTATATCTCACAGGAACATGTGCATTTAACAAAGTTTTGATACCTATCCAATAACGCATTCAATAACTATTTTAGGATCACATGCCAATAATAACTAAAATAAAAATGCAGGATAATGAAATAAATGAGACACTGGTGTTTCTCCACCTATCTGTTAAAGAGACAGAGGAATTTAAGTAATGGGTAGTAGAAATTATTCAGTAGTAGTTAGGGAAGACAGAAATTTCTTCATGAAACATAGCTAGGGAATGGGATAAAATGAAAGAATTTAAAAATAGGGTAGAAATAAAAGAAAAAGTGTTATGGTTAAGAAGCAACATGAATTACTGACAGGGAATACAAAGGTTAAAGTATTGCAGAAAAGGGGGAGTATCAGAATAACAAGAGGTTTAACTGTGAAGTGCTGAAGAGAAAATAAGGGATGACCTCGATAATATGCATGAGGTTTGAAAGGTTACTGTAAAGCACAAATGCTTTTAGCACAATGGCTCAGGCTACACAAAGTGGAAAGGGGTGTTGTCAAGCTTAGGAAAATAACCACAGATCCTGTAGAGGTATTAGAAATATTTCAGAAATTATATGAAAATTGGAATAAAGCAGATACATGCAGAAATCAAGAAAAAGCACAAATGGAAATGTTTATGGAAGAATTAAGTATGCCAATGTTAGAGGTAGATGAGGCTCAATTACTAATAGTTAGGATAGAAGGAGCTGAGATTAAAATGATGATGGTATTTCTGTGCAACTTTGAAAGCTAAGGGGGAAGAAAGTGCTAAAGATATGGAAGGTTTTGTTTAAAAGCATTTTACAAGGAGTAGCATCAACATCATGGAAGAAAGCTATAGTGGCTTTAATACCTAAGGATTGTAAAGATGCATCAGATTCAGATTGGCCCCATTTTGATCCAAAACCACAATTACAAAGTGTTTATGTCTAGAATGGCAAAGGTGATGCCAAAACTGATAGATATAGATCAATGTGGTTTAGTGGACAGGAAGCAAACATTTGACAACATTAATGCAACAATAATGATCCAGACAGAAGCAGAATGTAAGAAAATATCACTATCATTCATGGGTCTTGATACACAGAAAGTATTCAACAGAGTAAGCTGGGATTTTATGAGTATGGCAGTGGAAAGATTTGTATTCCCTGATAAAATAATAAGGTTGATTAGAGGGTATATGAGGGATCAGAGGCAAAAATTAAAGTGGATGGGGTCCTCTCCAAGTTCTGTTTAAGCAGAGGACCCAGGCAGCTGCATCCTCTACTCATTTGTTATTTAGAACCACTGGCAAAGAAAATAGAGACTCAGAAATTCACAGATATAATTGGTAGGGTAATAAAGAAAACTTGGCTTTATTTGCAAATGATCTTATTTTGTACCCAGTAAAACTAGAAAAAAACATTTTAGTGCCATGGAACATTCTGAGAAAGTTTCAAATCCTTTTGTGATACAAAATGAATGAAGATAAAACAAAGGCAATACCTGTAAACTATATACCCACATATGAACTGGTTCTGGAATACCCATATTTATGGGGGCACAATATAATGAAGTATTTAGGAGTATAGATTAAAAATGATTCCGTTATGGCAGCTAAGTATATGTGGGAAGACACTAAAAAAAGATAATACAAAAAACTGAGAAACTGGAAGCTCTGCTTTATGTATATGGATAACAAGATACAAGTAGTGAAAATGTTTTAGTTCCCCAAGTTTCATACACGGGTCAGGCATTTTTTATTAAACGGAGGAGAAGCTGCAATTTATAAAGAGTTGAAGGATTTTATCTGGGAGGGGAAGACAGCAAGAGTCAAGTGGGATAAGGTGATCCTTCCAACAGATCAAGGTGGTTTGGGATTACTTGATTTGAAGTGGTATTTCAGAGATACACAATTAGTAACCTCTAAGCTCCTGTCAATGCATTAACTTTGCATGTGTTTACGGATCTACTTTCAATGAACGAAAGTACGATCCATCAGATTTGACTTACCCGATTGTTATCCACCAAAACTTCATTTAAATGAAACAACGAACTGCAAAATTCCTTTCCCAGGGAAAGGAACCACTTGACCACCACGGTGAACTGTGCCCTCAACCCATGTAGTGCGATCTCAGAGTTAGTATATTTAAGTAGGGAGGTGTGATGGAAAGCCCCCCCCCCACTTTGGGGGGCTACATTGCTTTCCATTGTGTTTTGCTTGAATGGTGGTCCAGTGGGTCTTTTCTCTGGGAAAGGAATTCAGCAGTTCGTGGTTTCATTTAAATGAAGTTTCTGTGGATAACAATTGGGCAAGTCAGATTCAATGGATCATACTTTTGTTCACTGAAGTACATCTGTTTTTACATATACTCTGCTTTCTTTTAGTCAGTCAGGTTTAATTACTATTTCTTGCTTTTCAAGCACTACTTAAAAGACAAACATGGATAATCACACAGAACAGTATTCTCAGTGCCTGTTACTTCTTTTTCTTTCTAAAGTGGCCAGTTTTTATTCTTTTGTTATGTCCAAGTTGTAGTCCTTAAACATCTCCCGGTCCCTTAAACACCTCCCCTTCGTATCTGTCAAGGTGGCAAATTAAATTTGAGCTGTTTGCTGCTGTGATTGACAGCTCACAGCAGAAGACAATGTTCATGTACTGTTGCTTTGCACTATCCACCTATTTACAGTGAGGCATTTATTTTTTGCTGCACCATAGCCTCTTTCTGTCCTTAAATTTTAATCCTTACTACCTACTAAATTGGTAACACATTGTTTGGCAAGCCTTCCAACTTCATTTTTTCAGGAATTCCTGAGACAGCAAAAATCTTAAGTAATTGTGTCAAAAGGGACATACAAATAAAACATTTTGTTTTTATATAGCACTGTGATGCACTTAAAATAAGACTTTTTGCATCAATGTCACTGTCCATTTTTTAAACAGCAGTAATGCAAGTGTAAACTATCACATTACTGACTTAACACTAATCACCACTGATTACCTGAGAAGTTGAGGAACAGATCAAAAGTAAGATAAAAAGAAAATCAAAAAACCAGGGACATTTTTGAGATGGTCTTGGGCCATTTACCTCTGACTGCGCTGTTGTCTGTATTTGCTCCCTGTAATTTGTCTCCTGCAAGTGGAGGATTTATCCATGTTGTCTGCAGTAATTTTCTTAAACCAGTAAATCATTGTTAATGCATCTTCTCCAATTTATTTTTCACACATTGTAACTCAGTATGCAGCCTCCTTCAATGTTTTGTTTCTGATTGCAGTCACTTCAGTTTTTCATTCCTCTTTATAAATCCTTCCCACATATTACTATTTATTGTGTTTATGTAAATATGTTTACTCCCTTCCCTATTTAATTACAAGATACCATCATTGATGTTTCTGATGTTTCCCATATCACTTATTACAATGAAAGTAAAGATGTTTATAATAAAGACATCCAAGTTCATATCCCTGCATCTGAAGAGTAACACAAAAAAATTGCAGAAAAGGTTAAAAAATAATAATCTGTATTAGATGGGAAGGCTGTGATGAGGAACAGTGGAGGCACTGTGGGATGTGTATGGGAGAGAAACAGTGGGAAGCATGGGGTTAGGTGTCATGGAACCCTGTGGGATGTGTATGGCAGAAGAGCAGCATGGGGTTAGGTGTCATGGAACCCTGGAAGCAGGGGTGGAGGCACTGTGGGATGTGTATGGGAGAGGAGCAGTGGAAAGCATGGGGTTAGATGTCATGGCACCATTTCACATTCACCTTTCTGGCTTTTTGTCAAGTAATATCTTAGTGTTGCTATGGACGCTATGCTGCCTTTTTTAATGATAAAATGTTATTAAATGTTCTTCATACTTCTCCAGCAGTGTTTCTGGTTATGATTTGGGTTGCACATATGCAAAACTGATAATGCTAGGCATTTCAGTGTGACAATTGGTAGCATTTTGGTCGGTGGGCTAGAGGTGTTATTTATTACTTAGATTTTGAGTATACAATGCATACTGAGCCAAAATTGTGTGTAATTAAGAATAACTAAGCCTACAAGTTATCTTCACAAAGCAGAGAAATACAGTAAAATGTTGCTATTTTAATCCCATGACAGTGATGGCTTAACTGCATTCCTCATCAATTATGCTAACTGGCTAGACTTTTGATTTCTGCTGTGCCTTTGTTAATTTTGCCAGTGTATGCACATTCCTTTGGCTGTTTGTTTACATCTCCATTAGCACCTTCATGACCCATTGTGTGTGTCTGTGGTGTAATACTGAGTGTGTTAATCACTTGCTATAACCATTTACTTGTTGGCTGGGTGATGGACTGAACCACTGCTGCGGCATTTGCAAAAACTAGTGCTTGTTACAGGTTTTTGTTATTGGTCTCATTTAGGTGTTTTTAATGTTTTGTACATTTTATTTTGCAGATTATATTTCATTGTAATAATGTAACACTGAAGTAAGTCTGTGTTGCTGCTTGTATGGTACCGTGTTTAGTATTTTGTATGAAATCCATTATCGGTCTGCAATTGTGGGTAGAGCTTGACTTATTATAGGCCCTCTATAAAATATATATAATACACACATTGTGAGTGAGTGAGAGTGTGTGTGTGTGTGTGTGTGTGTGTGTGTGTGTGTGTGTGTGTGTGTGTGCGTGTATAAAACGTTTGCTTACTGGGGCAGTGTACTGATTAGCACTGACCACGTTCAGGATGAGCCTGGACGAAATTCAAAACATTTCATATACAAAAAAAAGACAAATATGTAAGCAATAACATGGTACAATATTTCCAGCAATCAAGGAGCCACAATCCTCACCACTAACACCAGTGAGGAGTGTCCATATAGGGGAAAGGATAATAAATACACACACAGTAAAGTACAATTTCCCTTAAGAGCACACAGAGATCACAGTCAGTCCAGGGCTGGTCGCTCCCTTGCTCTCCAGGTCCCCAATAAGACTCTCCACTGGCACAGCTATACGGTCCAGATCTCAGCCTAGTGGGCAGGCTAAAACCTCCAGCACCCTCTCTGTCCAACCAGTGCTTTGTGTCCCTGCCCAAGTAGCTGACACACACTTTGAGATAAGAGTTATGTGATCTTTCTTTAGCATAGATCATCCAACCCAAATATGTCAATATTATCTCGTATTTTTTAGTTAAAACTTGGTTATCATTTTATTATTGTATTTTTCATTAAGTGTTAGTATTCAGGTTGTTTGCCTGTGTATGCTAAAATAAAGGTAGTTCCCCTTCAAACAACATCCTGAAAGGCTCACTAAACTCGAGGGACGCTACCCTGCAGAACCTCAAACTGAAAATATAATTTGAATTTAGCCCACTACAAATTGCTAAGGTCAACAGATGTTATTTTACTCTACTTTATCATTAATTTGTTGATCTGCGTCTAAAGCATCAATAGTCTGTCCCCCATAAAAAATTGGCTTACTTCCAAAAAATAAGAAAATTATAGATTATTACCTCCTAAAGACAGTGTTTCTAACCTCTAAAATGCTAAAAATATTACACTAAAAAAACTAAGACAAAGAGATTTGATCCCCTAATACACTTACCTTACAGTTACAGGCTCTAAGAAACCTTGTGCTCTGGCTAAGCCTATTACATCTCATCTCCTCCCCCTGCATAACTATGTATGGGAGGTTTCATATCAAACTATTGGAGCCGCAATTTTCAAATGCCTGGTGCTACTAGACCCAGTCGGCTGCCTTCTCTCCCACATGGTATGTTATTTGTTTAACTGAAGATTTTGACTGAAATTGTTTCTCTGTATAAAGCCTATTGCGGCTAATACGATAGTGAACTAGTGCATAGTATTGCACTTTCAGCCAGATAACATGTACTGTGCCTTGGGATCTACTTGTCTTATTGTCTGTGGGCTTGTTACCTTGGTGTCTACACATACAACTGCGTCTCTAGCAAACTGACTCTGATGTACAGATTTTAGTGGCAATGTAAAGTGTTACGCAAGATATCTGCTTTAAAGTATAACTATAGTGTGCTGCATGTGGTTATGGAGCCAGTTTGTAACCTGCATGGTTAATCTGATTGAATGTTACATTACTCAAAGCATGTTTAAATGTTTAGTGCACCATTCCATACAAAGGAGTAAAAAAAGTGTTCACGGAGCTAGTAGCTTACCGTATTTACTTTGGCAATCCTGAACGGAATTTGCTTTGCTTAAAATAAATAACTTGCCGTCTTAGGATAGGAAGCTGACTTTACAGAACTGTAATACTGTTACTTTGATACTTATAAACTTGTCAGACAAGGAAACATCCTGATTCAAATGCTGTTTTTTGGTAGCTAATTGTGAGTAGTCGGTATAATTGATTGCCTGATACCCCTAAATCAGACAGCTACTCTATTTTCTAATTAGATGATGTATACTAACTAAAGTATTCTGCCCAAGCTGTTTAACTTGCACACACATTTCTCTATAAGTGCTGGTTACCATAAATTAGGATAAGCTTGGTAATTTCTGCTCCCTGAGAATGTGATACAGTATTGTGTTACCTTTTAAGTTAGTTACTTATCTATCTTCTAATTTACTCTCATCCCCAGGTAGTTCCCCTTCAAACAATATCCTGAAAGGCTCACTAAACTCGAAGGATGCTACCCTGCAGAACCTCAAACTGAAAATATAATTTGAATTTAGCCCACTACAAATTGCTAAGGTTAATAGATATTATTTTACTCTACTTTAACATGCTGATCTGGGTCTAAAGCATCAATAGTCTGTCCCCCATAAAAATTGGCTTACTTCCAAAAAATAAGAAAAATATACATTATTACCCCCTAAAGACAGCTTTCTAACCTCTAAAACGCTAAACATTATATTTCACTAAAAAAACTAAGACAAAGAGATCTGATCCCCTAATATACTTATCTTACAGTTACAGGCTCTAAGAAACCTTGTGCTCTGGCTAAGCCCCGCTGCGCTCAGGCTCACTGTGCTCCACCCTGCCCCCAGTACTGCTAAATGTTTAGTCACAAAACCACACCCCTACTACTACCAGAACCTATCAGCTTATCATTCTCACTATTTTTCCCACCCCCTACTCCATTACCTCATTTATAACCACATCATCTCCTGGTGTTATACCATTTAAGTAATATAGTTGCTTTAACTCAAGCTCCACCATATATAATGTTACACTTCTCTTTACTACCCCCTTTTGCTTACTCCATACCTCCTTACCAGTATCACATAGGATTGCAGTACCCAAAAGGCCATACCACCACCCCAATCATAATTCATATGACTTTTTACCAATCATGCTGCACTGCATCCAGCCCCTCAACCTGTTCACACTATCAACATACCAATCCCAGATATATTAGCCCCAAATCTAAACACTACCAAAAACGTATAAATAAATTCCAGAAACATCATTAGGTTTCATCAAAACCTCACAATAGATGCTGATGTCCACCCAAACCCTGGCCCATCTACTCCAGATAAACGTACCTCCTTTACTTGCAACCCAAACAATAAACTTACAATTAATAGGCCCCCTAACTCTCTCCTGACCTGTCACCTTAACATTAGAAGCACAAATAACAAGGTACATGAACTGCATGCACTCCTGGTGGTTCACTCCTGTGATATACTCTGTTTAACCGAAACCTGGCTGAAGCCTAGAACCTCAGATAATGAAGTGATACCACCTGGGTATAACATATTCAGGCTAGATTGTGCTTCCAGGAAGGGAGGTGGGGTAGTTGTTCTCTACAAATGTGTGCTAAACGTCACTATTGACGCTATATAACCACCTCAAATTATAACTCAGAGATTCTCACTACCAAATTGCAGATTAATAAAAATAAATGCATAAATATCATCTGTATGTACATTCCCCCAGGGAATAATATATCTACACATGAAGATACCCTTCACTGGCTATCTTGTACCTACCTCGAGAAACTATACTTCTTAGAGAATTTAACACAGACTGGAACATCTGTTCCTCAGAATCCCCAATCAACCACGTTAACTTGCATGCATTTACACAAATCATAGCCACCTCTACCAGGATAGGTAAACCTAATCATAAAGAAAGCATACTTGATTGGATACTTATCAATAATCATCCCCAAATGTATACCTCAGGGACCCTCCCTGATGATTTAAGCAATCACCTTCTTACCTATATAATTAAGCATAAAGCCATTAACCCCCACCAACCCATACTCAAAACTGTAAGAAACAATAAGAACTTTAACCCTGCCAAATTCCAAGAGGAACTAAATTCATGTAAATGGTCAGTCTTAAAATGTAAAGGAAGCTATTGCCTACTTTAACAACAAATTCCTTAATATCCTAGACTCTCATGCTCCTGTTCGCTCTATAAGAACAAGGCAAAATCTGCACCATGGCTTTCTAAAGAGTCCAAGTTAAAAATCACCCACAGAAACAAAGCATGGGCTTTATGGCATACTACAAAAGCCCCCCAAGATCAAATTAAATATCAGCATTTAAGGAATGAGACTAAAAATCCATTTTACAAGACAAAAGACCCTACTACTATAATCTTCAGCAAATAAATCAAAACAACCCTCAGAAGTTTTGAGCAGGTATAAATAAAGTATTACATCCTGGACAAACTTCCCCCCAACCCCTGCAGCCTCCGTTGATAAACCACCAGAGGATGTCTCAGACAGTTTTAAATCATTTCTTCATGGAGATGATCGAAGCCCTAGCCAGCCAACTACGTCCAAGCTTCCATGGCCTTGAGTCCACCACCCCCAGTAACCAACTCTCATTCAGCTTCCAACCAGTTGCTACTTCACTTATCCATGCCTTAATCAAAAAATTAAAACCAACCACACTATAAGCTGATCTACTCCCTGCTGAGTATCTACAAAAAGCAGCCGATGCCATTGCATACCCCATCTCAATACTAATCAATCAAACCAAAGCAGAAGTCAAAATCCCCTACATCTGGAAAATATCCTATGTAATACCACTTCGCAAAGGCTGCAGCTCTACTGAACTATCTAACTCTAGACCAATAGCTACATTATCTCTACTTGCCAAAATAATGGAAAAATGTATTCATAGACAACTGCTTCACCACCTAATTCAGAATAATCTTTTGGCTGACTCAGCACAGCTTCAGACATCACCACAGTAACACTTCAGCCCTCCTAGTCTTCTCCAACACCTCCTCATCATTTCTTTCAGCTGTTCCCATTAGGGGTTGTCACAGGGGATCATCTGTTTCCATTTCTTCCTGTCTTCTGCATCTTGCTCTGTCCCACCAACCACCTGCATGTCCTCTCTCACCACATCCATAAACCTCATCTTAGGCCTGCCTCTTTTCCTCTTACCTGGCAGCTTCATCCTTAAGCAACCTTTTCACAATATACCCAGCATCCCTCCTCAGCACATGTCCAAACCAACACAATCTCGCCTCTCTGACTGTCTCCAAACCGTCCAACCTCAGCTGTCACTCTAATATACTGATTCCTAATCTTGTCCATCCTTGTCACACCCAGTGCAAATCTTAACATCTTTAATTCTGCCACTTCCAGCTCTGACTCCTGCCTTTTTGTCAGTGCCACAATCTCCAACCCATACAACATAGCTGGTCTCACTACCCTCTTGTAGACCTTCCCTTTCACTCTTATTGGTACCCGTCTGCCACAAATCACTCCTGACACTCTTCTCCACCCATTCCACCCTGCCTGTACTCTCCTTCACCTCTCTTCCACACTCACCATTACTCTGAACTGTTGATCCCAAGTACTTAAACTCATCCACCTTCATCAGCTCTACTCCCTGCATCCTCACCATTCCTCTATCTTCCCTCTCATTCACACACATATATTCTGTTTTAGTCCTGCTGACCTTAATTCCTCTCCTCTCTAGAGCATATCTCCATCTCTCCAGGGTGTCCTCAACCTGGTCCCTACTTTCAATACAGATCACTATGTCACCTGTAAACATCATAGTCCATGGGGCCTCCTGTCTGATGTCACCTGTAAACATCATAGTCCATGGGGCCTCCTGTCTGATCTCATCTGTCAACCTGTCCATCACCATTGCAAATAAGAAAGGGCTCAGAGCTGATCCTTGATGTAATCCCACCTCCACCTTAACGCATCTGTCACTCCCACTGCAGACTTCACCACTGTCACACTACCCCCATACATATCCCGTACCACACTTGCATACTTCTCTGCCACTCCTGACTTCCTCATACAATACCACACTCCTCTCTAGGCACCCTATCATATGCTTTCTCCAAATCCACAAAGACACAATTCAACTCCTGACCTTCTCTATATTTCTCCATCAACACTCTCAGAGCAAACATCGCATCTGTAGTGCTATTTCCCGGCATGAAACCATACTGCTGATCACTAATCATCACCTCCATTCTTACTAGCTTCCACTACTCTTTCCCATAACTTCAAGCTGTGATGGATCAGTTTTATACCTCTATAGTTACTACAGCTCTGCACATCACCCCCTGTTCTTAAAAATAGGTACCAAAACACTTTTTCTCCACTCCTCAGGCATCCTCTGACTTTCCAAGACTTCATTAAAACAATCTGGTTAAAAACTCCACTGCCATTTTCTCCTAAGCACCTCCATGTTTTCACTGGTATGTCATCTGGACCAACAGCCTTTCCATTCTTCATCCTCTTCATAGCTGTCATTTCTTCCTCCTTGCTAATCTGTTTCACTTCCTGATTCACTATCCCCACATCATCCAAATGTCTCTCTCTCTCATTCTCTTAATTCATCAGCCCCTCAAAGTACTGTTTCCATCTGCACAACACACTCTCCTCACTTGTGAGTATGTTTCCCTCACTATCCTTTATCACCCTTACCTGCTGCATATCTTTCCCAGCTCGGTCCCTCTGTCTAGCCAATCGGTACAGGTCCTTTTCTCCCTCTTTAGTGTCCAACCTTTCATGCAACTCTCTATATGCCTTATCCTTAGCCTTCAACACCTGTCTCTTTGCCATGCTCCTCATTTCCTTATACTCCTGTCTACTTTCTTCATCTCTCTGACAATTGCACTTCTTCTTCGCCAGCCTCTTCCTCTGTATACTCTCAAGTACATCCTCATTCCACCACCAGGTCTTCTTGTCCTCCTTCCTCTGTCCAGATGTCACACGAAGCACCTTTCTAGCAGTCTCCCTTACCAGCTCTGCTGTAGTTCCCCAGCCATTCGGTAATTCTTCACTGCCCCCCAGTGCCTGTTTTAACTCTTCCCTGAACTCCACCTCACAATCACTCTTTTTCAACTTCCACCATTTGATCCTTGCACTGCTCTCACAATTGTCCTCCTCTTCTTGATCACCAGCGTCATCCTATAGACCGCCATTCTATGCTGCCTAACTACACTTTCCCCTGTCACCACTTTACAGTCTCCAATCTCCTTCAGACTGGCCCTCCTGCATAGGATATAATCCACTTGTGTGCATCTTCCTCCACTCTTGTACGTCACCCTATGCTCCTCCCTCTTCTTAAAATACATATTCACCATAGCTATGTCCATCCTTTTCACAAAATCCACTACCACCTGACCTTCTGCATTCCTCTCCTTAACACCATACCTGCCCATCACTTCCTCATCCCCTCTGTTCCCTTCACCAACATGCCCACTTGAAGTCCGCTCCAATCACTAGTCTCTCCCCTTGGGTACACTCACCACCACTTCATCCAACTCACTCCAAAATTTTTCTCTTTCTCATCCATCGCACACCCAACTTGCGGATCGTATTCCCTAACAACATTCATTATACCATCAATTTCCAGCTTCATAAACATTACTCTATCCGACACTCTTTTCACCTCCAAAACACTATTGGCATACTGTTCCTTCAGGATAACGCCTACCCCATTTCTCCTCCCATTCACATCATGATAGAACAATTTGAACCCGCCTCATATACACCTGGCCTTACTCCCCTTTCATCTGGTCTCTTGCACACACAATATATCAACCTTCCTTCTCTCCATCATATCAGCTAGCCCTCTCCCTATACCAGTCATACTGCCAACATTAAAATTTCCTACCCTCACTACTACACTCCTAACCATCCTCCTCTCTTTTCTGCTTTTGGGCATGCTTTCCCCCTCTTCTTCTCCTTCGGCCAACAGTAGCCGAATTTCTGCCAGCACCCTGTTGGCTAACAGTACTGGTGGAGGTCGTTGTTAACCCAGGCCTCAACTGATCCGGTATGGAAATCTGTACTGTTGTCCACATATGCTATTTGGCAGAGGTTTTACACCAGATGCCCTTCCTGACGTAACCCTCCCCATTTATCCGAGCTTGGGACCGGCACGACGAAATGCACTGGCTTGTGCATCCCAAGTGGCTGGGTTCATCCCCAGTGGCCTTCTCTAACACCATAAACCATAATCCTAACAATAACAATTTATCCTCTGCCCACTTCTTGGATCTCCAAGGCATTGGATATGGTTGATCACCAACTACTAATCTACACCCTGAAAACATTCTGCCTAGATGCTAAAGCCCTTCAATGGTTCCAATCTTATCTGAGTGGTAGACAGCAGGCTGTCCTTTGGCAAAAAAAAAAACAAAACTATCTAACCTCTTACCCAACTCCCTTGGTGTTCCCCAGGGTTCTATACTAGGGCCCCTTCTGTTCTCCATTTTCATCAATGGCCTTTACACTGTCATCCCATCCCAAAAGTCAGCTGTATTCAATATGCAGACAACTCCGCTCTGATCTGCTTGGCCACATCCCAGACAGATCTGTGGTCATTAACCAAGAATAATTTCAACATAGTGGAAAACTGGCTTTCAGGTCATCTGATCTTAAACCCCAAAAAAACAAAGCTGCTACCCCCCCCCTCCCCGACTCACAGGTCCACTGCATTTTCCTTCACCATAAAATCCAATAAAAGCACTGTAATCTCCCCAGACACCTCTACAAAATTACTAGGTGTTATCATAGATAATAATCTTAAATTCGACTTGCATGTCAATCAAACTATCAAAACCATCAATAAAAAACTTGGGTCACTTTACAGATTAAATCCTTCCTAACCCCAGTGGCTAGAATTGCCACTGTATGCTTTCACCTCCTCTCAACTCTTCTCTACGCATCCCCTTTACTCACCAACTTAAACAAGTCTGTTCTCAACAAACTCTCTACCATCTACAACCACACTGTCAGATTTGCCACTGGTTTGTCCTTTAGGACACACCTTTGTATCAATCTAAACGAGCTTGGGTGGCTACAACTGCCCAGCCTGATCCAGTATAACCAACTTATTGTGGCATATAAAGTTCTTAACCATCCTAATAATACACCTCCACTTAAAAACATTATTACCCTCTATAATAATCCTAGACCTCTTCGCTCTTCCAATAGATTGCTAGTTCAAACTGACAAAACTAATAACTCAGCCAGAGACTCTCTGTTTGTCAACTCTGTAGGTAGAACCTGGAACTCCCTCCCAGCTGATATTACCCTACAAAGCACCTTGAGTCAATTTAAGAAAAGACTCAAACAGTATTTGAAACTAAACTGGTTATGTCAATGTTTCAAACCTGACTAACTTTCTTCAAGTATTGTGTTAAAAAACTGTATTTTAGCTTAGTTGCGTTACATACCCTGGTCTTACACTTGGGTTTTCTCAAACTTTGGAACTGTATAACTTGATATTTAAGTATATAACCAGTGTATAAATTGTATTAAGTAATCTTATCTGCTTGTACCTTGGAGCTTTTTTCCCCGGGCCTCCGCTGAAAATGGACATGAATCCAGTCAGACTATCCCAGTAAACAAATGTAAAATAAAATAAATAAATAAACTGGGGAAACCTTCAGTAATTCTTTGAGAGCAGCAGAGAAGTGGAAAGGACAGAGGGATAATGTGTTATGTTATGTTATTCATTTAGTTTTTGTTGACCATGTTAATCCCACTAGGATAGTGATCTGCCTGCTGCGATGTGGAATGCATCCTTTGTGCTGAATGCCAGCACCTGTATGAATGGACATCTGTGGGACTGACTGCCATAATTTGACACTGAGGCTTGTCACACACTGTATTGTGAGCAAAGTCTAACAGCTACTCTGCCTTTGTATTGTAAGTAAAAGGCAGCGTAACAGGACAAGTGATAATATACAGCACTTTCAAGTCATGGTTTATACATTTGTTTTGGGGTGGGGGGTGCAGTATGGCTGTAGGTGTAGTTCAGTGCTCTGGACCTACATCTTTTGCAGGGGGTGATGCAGTAGAGAGACTTGGCCATTTCTGCAGTTGTGGTAGTATTTTATTTGCATACACAACCTCTCAACCAAGCAGCCAAAGAAGTGAGCCAAGCTACATCCCTCTACCCAGGATTGGTGAGCTGGCTTGTATGTGTATAAGCAATAAGGTAATTAAACATACTAGAATAACTCTCCAGTCAACCCAATATCATGCGGAACTTCAACTACACCACTTTAAACTGGAAATCCTACACAACCCCATACTCACAAGCCTAAATGTAGCAGGTAGTCCAAATGTCCACTAGGGGATGCAAAGATATTTGACCTAACCCTCATAAACATGGGTAAAGGTTGCAACCCCCCAACATACATACACACACACACACACACACACACACACACACACACACACACACACACACAGTGTACCATCTTCACAGATCAGTTCAAACCAACAGTACAATAAGAGGTGGCCCACTACCATCTCAAAATGTCCTTGATTTTGCAGAATATTCATGATTCTTTTAATCTTACTTTTGGCCTGTCCCTCATAACTTCTCAGGTAATCAGTGGTGATTACCGTTAATTCAATTATGTGATAGTTTACTATTGTTTAGAAAATGCATGCTAATGCAAAAAATCTTATTTTAATTGCATCACAGTGCTATATAAAAACAAAATGTTTTATTTTTTATGGGCTTTGTGACACAATTATTTAACAATTTTGCTTCCTCACGAATTCCTGAAAAATGAAGTTGGAAGGTTTGCCAAACAATGTATTACCAATTAGTAGGTAGTAATAGGGGGGATCCTAAGTGAAAGACCAGCACTAGTAGAATTTCTAGTAGAATCTTGAACAGAAGCTGCTGTTAGAAAATGGACAATTAGTACAGCATATAGAATATTGCATGAAAACTATAAGAATCAATCAGCGGAGGTTAGAAAGTACTGGGAAGAGAGAATGGATAAGCAATTCACAAAGAAACAAAGGGAGTATATATGTATGGCTCCCAAATATGCAACAAAGTCTAGAAGATTTTGGATCTTTGCTTGGAAGTGTTTGCATAGGTATTTTTATACCCCAAGCAGACTCCAAACAATTTTTCCTTAGGTAAACTGCAAATGTTACATGTGTGATGGGGGAAGAAAGAGGTAACTGGGAATACATGTTTTTTTGGGAGTGTAATGAGTTAGCAGTCTTTAGAAATCCCCCCAGACTACTCCATCAGAAACACTGGGTGAGAAAATTGGTATAACTAAGGAAATTATTTTTTTTTCAGCTGTGGTACAGAATCAGAATTGCCTAGACATAGTAAGGCCTTGCTAAGTTTAATTTTGGTTGCTGCCAAAAAAGCAATTTATAGAAAGTAGAAATCAAAGTCTAAAACAACTGTACTACAAGTAGTGAATATAGTAAGAGAGATAAAAGAACTGGAAGAGGGATCTTTAGAAAATGGTAGGAACAAATTACATAGAAAAAGAGTGGCAATTGTGGAAACAATACATGCATGTTTTGGGGAAGAATAACATTTAAGGGAAGGCAGGATCTGAATGAGCTATGCAATGTTTGACTGAAAATGTCTATACAGAAGATTATAAGTGATCAACTCAAATTTGACACACACATTGACTCTACAATAAAATCAACTAACAGAAAACTAGGCTCTCTGTATAGAATTAAATCTTTCCTTACTCCTGAAGCCAGAACCACTATAGCTAGAACCCACTTAATCTCTTCCCTTTTATATGCCTCCCCAATCTATACAAATCTTTCTAAATATAATCTTACCAAACTAACTACGTCTTATAACAATATTGCCAGATTTGCTACAGCATCTCCATATAGGACTCACTATTGTTCTAATCTTAAAAAACTAGGGTGGCTAGAATTACCCAACCTTATACATTTTAACCAACTTACAATCGCCCATAAAGCTCTCTACCACCCAGACAATACCCCAATGCTCTCCACCCTCATAAAACCCTATAGCAATCTGAAGAACCTGCGCTCCTCTAACAAAATACTGATTCATACTTCTCTTTCTAAGAACTCAGCAGGTGACTCCACATTTTCAAACTCAGTTGGGAAACTATGGAATCAACTACCTCAAGACCTCACCACTCAAACATCAATCCCACTATTTAAAGCTAAACTTAAACTCTTCTTTTCCAACCATTGGCTTTGCTCTTGCAATAACCCAGACTAACCTTTCATATCTCCCTGCTATGAGATTTTTTCCACCCTCTCTTTATCTCGTATATCTAACTCTCTACATAACTCTCTACAAAGCTGTTTCTATTACCTCACTTCTAATAAAGGAACTAAATCTCTACTTTTCATCTTCTTATAAAGATGTATTAGACTAACTAGGTACTTTATCTGTACTGTCATACTGTACACTTTTCTAAGTAATAGAGAGACTACGTACGGTACCTCATATTGTACTCAAATGATTTTAATTCTAACAGAAGGTTTAAAGCATATGTTATTAGATATTATTTGTATATACTGATATATTCTGATAAAGTTTTTGTTTTAGTCTTACTATAGTAGTACTGTAGAGGAGCTTTTCTCCCCGGGCCTCCACTGAAAATGGACATGTATCCAGTTGGACTAGCCCGGTTAACAAATGTAAAATAAATAAATAAATAAATAAATCTATAATGTTTGCAACTGAAAATATGTTGGTATGGTTTGCTTTCATGTATATAAATGTATGACTGCCTTTATCATAAGTGATAATTTAATAAAGATTTTTTTTTTAACAAGAAAGAATTTCTGAATCACAAGAACCCTTCAAAACCTGACCAGCTTTTTAGGAGCAAGATACTAAGACTCTGGGGCCTGTGAACCATAAGTAATGGTATGAAGAAGGTCTTCCAAAACAGGAGGTATTGCAGGAAACATGGCAGAGGCCATCTGGAACAGGTCATAATATGTTTTCTGGACCTCCATTGAAAATGCCCCATCATTTTAACAATGGTGTCCCCAACAGAAATCTCCTCAATAGGGGAGAGTATCATCTTCATCTAATCCCAAGGCAAGAAGGGAACAGATCTGGAAGGAATACGTCATGGATTCTTCTCCAGAATCCGGATCTTTATCCTCATCAGGGGAATAAGAAACCTAAAGTCTCTTAGAGGGACTGGAAGAGGAGAAACTAATAGGTGAAGGTACTGACAGACTCTGAGGGTATTTTAAGGCTATGAGGGCCTTAAAAGATCCAAAGTGAAATCCTGCCACTCCTTATGGGGACCCTTAGCTACAGGCATCACATAACTAGTCTTTTCTTTTTTCTTTACAGGAACCTTTGCCCTAACAAGCTTAAGGAGTTCTGAATCCTAACTTCAATAAAGGAACCAGGTACTTTTTCCCTAACAAGTCTCTGGGAAATCTCCCTAGGCCCTTCACAAAAACAAAAATCAGCTGCAGCTCCCCTTCTTGTTTACAGCAGATGTCAGCTCAGCCTCAGCAGACATGTAAATAAAAGCCCTGTGTCAGTGTCCAATACGGATACAACATAGAGAGCAGGAGTCAGAACCAGACGGTCCTTGGGCTCTTCATCTGATCCTCAGAAGACATCCAGTAGATGCTGGACAGCAAGTCTCTAACCACATCTTTTTAGAAAGTGGTTGAACATCCTGTTGGGTGGATTCAGAAGGCATAGCTCCCTGAGCCAAAAACCTAAGCCACTGGTTTTCCAAATACACAGACAGAGATAACGGATAGCTGTGCAAGGTCCTTGATATAAAGGCCTGGCAAATATTGCACTGCATGTGATTGTGATGTGCACCTAAGCAGAAGATGCACTATTCTTGTCTGCACTTATGGGGAATCTGCCTCCCACACTCAGATTTTTTCTTTCTAGATAACATGTAAAACAAATAACCAAGCAAGAAGAGTCCTCAACATGTAATTATCTGCCTTAGGCTCGGTAGGTGATACACGATGAACTTTTGTACCGTAAAACTGCAGGCATTCCAACTGCATTGGAGTTAAATGAGTGGTGCAGGTTACAGAATAACACAACACGTCTGTGTGAGCTTAAGAACCCATTTAAGAATAGAAATATTAACTGCAGCCACACAAAACTAAACTTTATGCCAAAAGGAGATTGCTTTTCCTTGCTGAACTTTCTCATGTGAAAGTTATTTGGTATCTTAACATTATACAACAAATGAGACATCAAATGAGTTAAACTGATAGAATACTTGCACTATCTTGATTTACATTTTGTAGTTCTTGAAAACATATTTGCTTGCTAACAATGTTTTTTACCCACTAACTGAACATCATTTTCAGTACAAGGAAAACAGTAGACTACATAAGTGCACAGGCTATGAACCTATGCCTTACCACTTCCTTACACACTAACTTCATTACAAATCATATGTTCCAACTCATTAAATTTGAAGCTGTACGTGAAAGTGGTCATCAGAGTGTTAATTTATTAGCAACATAATTTGTAGCATGCAGATGCCAGTCCATCCTACCAACCAAATGGAGGGAGGGAAACAAACATATCTGCATGCTGAAATGAGCTCATGTGAGGGATTATTTAAAGTAGAAGTGAAGTGACATGCCTGCCAAGCCATAAAGTAATAAAGGCATAGTGTCTGAAAGAGCTAAAATGTGCAGTAACACAGTCACTAGGAATGTGTGTGTGTGTGTGTGTGGGGGGGGGAGTCAAAGCGGTGAAAACAGCTAAGAAGAGCAACTAGGCACATAAGGGTCCTTTCTGTTCATTAACCGTTCCCAAGAAGAGATTCTATTCTGTTGATGCTACTACTGACTCTGGGACTACTCTCTCTTTAATTACTTGTATGTCTTTTGGCTTATCCCAGTTAGGGGTTACCACAGCAGAACTCCGGTCCGCTAATGATCGGCGGTGGATTTTTACAGTGCCAAGTTGCCAGCCCGATGCCCAACCTTCAAAGAAGGCACACCTATTCATGCACGCACCTACCTGCATGTCTTTATATATCAATCGACCGCGGAGAGGACATGTAGACTCCACACAGAAGGTGCTCCGGCTGAGAATCAAACAGGAAAACCTCTTGTTCTGAGGTGACAGTGCTAACCACTGCACCACCGTGGCCTCTGCTCTCTGTAATTACTTAAGCAAGTTAAAAAGAAAAGTACAAATGGTATTGGTAAAGGTGTAAAAGTAAAACCCTGCAATACTGCTTACTGAAAACAGTCAGTGCAATTTAAGCAGTTGCAAAAATATTTTTTTCTTTGCACAGTCTGGTACACAAAAAATATAATTAGTGTTGTTGTTTTTCTTTCGGCTTTTCCCAGTTAGGGGTCGCTACAGTGGAACTCCAGTCTGCTAATGATTAGCAGTCGATTTTTTATGGTGCCTAGGTGCCAGCCCGACCTTCAACGAAGGCACGCCCATTCACGCATGTCTTTTGATAGCCACTCGACCGTGGGGAGGACATGCAGACTCCACACAGAAGGTGCTCCAGCTGAGAATCGAACGGGAGAACTTCTTGCTGTGAGGCGACAATGCTACCGTTGCACCACTGCGGCTCTGAACAAAAATTATATTAGCGTATCACTCTTAAAACTGAGCTAACCATAATAATAGCCGTCTTTCAGTTAAACTTTACGTAAAATGCTCAATTCCCGACTTCTTTTAAACCTCACTCCTCTTCTTGAACATTATCCTGCATATATTGTTCCTACAAATTCCATTTAAGACCACTCTTCCAGTTCTTTTATCTCTTTTACAACATTCAATATTTCATATACAGACAGTTTACATATTGAATTCCATTTTCTAGTATTTTTTTTTTTTTTTGCAGCCAACAGAATTAAACTTCAAATCCTGGGTCAAAGCTCAAAAGAATATTTTCCTTAGTTACATCCATTTGTTCGCCTAATATTTCTGACAGAGTACTGAGTACAGAATTTTAAAAACTAAATAAATCAAAAATGCTCCTATAGTGCTCTCCCAGTCTTAGTAAATCACTCAGTTGATGTTTGGAAACAACAGCCATCAAGGAATATATTCAAACAAAGCTAGTGTGGTTATATAACAACTGTATTATGTAATGGATTACTAGTTCTGATAAAGTCCTACCATTAAGAATGAAAGCGCTTAACTTTTATCTGTTTTGTTTAAAAGATATGTTTCTTGAACAAATTAAAAGTACTCTTTTTGTTTTAATACGCTCCTTGATGGCAGTTTGTTTCTAAGCATCAACTTGAGTGATTTACCAAGACTGGCAGAAAACCACGTGAGCATTTTTAATTTACTTGGTTGTTATTTGATTTTTGCTGCATGGTCAAATGCTATTTCTTGTGGTTATTGGAATTTTAAAAAAACTGCCGACTCATTACACTCCCAAAAATACATGTTCTCAGCTACCACTCTTCTTCCCAATCACATCTCCAACATTTGCTATCTACCTGAGAAAATAGTCTTTGAAGTCAGTTGGGTGTAAAAAAAAATACCTATGCAAATACTTCCAAGCAAATATCCTACACCTTCTGGACTTCAGGGTCATGCAAATGTCCTCACATGGTTCCCTGTAAATTGCTTTTCTAGTATCTCTCACCAATCTTTTCTAGCCTCCTCTGATTCTTATAGCTATCATGTAATAGTTTTTATGCCCTACTAATGATCCCATTGTTAACAGCAGCTTCTGCTCTAGATTTAACTAGAAACTATACCACAACAGGTCTTTCACTTGACTCCCCTTCCCCTTTCTCTTTGCTTGTACTCAAATACCTGGCAGGGAATGCAGTCTCTAATCTGCAATACAAACTTCTTCTTGGTCTCATCCCATTCTATTGCCTTTCCCTCTACTATTATTTGCTCCTAGTACCTCGATTCTTGTTCCAATTTTCTCCAGCAAATTCCAGCCCCCTCCCAGCTATTTTTGAAACCTTACTTGCTGTCATCCCTATTGGCAAAATCTACTTTCTCCATTCCCTTGATGGCTTAGGTCTTTGAATACTTTCTGTGACATTATGAATATAATATTCTGTATAGTTATTATTCTTCTTAAGGATCTGCATCAAAAATCCCACTCTACTCATTTCCTGAACTTTCCCCCTGCTTCATCATCCCATTCCAATTTGAATTACAGCCTTACGCTTGTGTTACATATAAGCCTTAACTGTGCAGCTATAAAATAATCCTTCATTTCATACAATCCTAAACCACCTTGTTCTGCTGGGATTATCAGCGTATCCCACTTATATCTTGCTCTATTCCGCTACCAGAAAAATTCTTTCAACTCTTTATTAATTATTGCCTGCAACTTCTCTACTTGATATGCCTGACCTGTATATAAAACTAAAGGGACTAAAGACATTTTCTCTGCTTGTATCTTACTATCCTTATCCATAAATAAGAGCTTCCAGTTTCTCAGTTTTTATATTAGCTTTTATTAATAACAAACAAGTTAAGCATTTTCATTCAACGTATTAACTTCATCAGAACTAATTATGTCTGTCAAACTACTAATTTAAGTATTTAATAAAAAAAAAAATAGATAACCCATTCACGTTTAGCAAACCATCAAAAAAATTATGCAATCTTCTACCAGGATTAGTTCAGCATAAAACTACAGCATGAATATTTTGAAAAGATGTTAATAAAATCCTAAAAAACAGAAAAGCAAAAACTTAATGCTAACTACCCACTGGGGTTAAATGATAAGGTCTCTATTAATAGTATATTAGATTTACAAACCAGTAAAATATGATACTACTTATGTTTTTTTTAGTGTTTTATATAATACAAGATGTTTTATATGTGTTTGTATAATATACATTTTATTTTTTAATAAAATATTTTAATACTTTTTTGTTTCATTAACATATTTACAAAATGTTCATGCTGTTGTTTTATGTGTAACTAATCCTGGTAGAAGATTATATAATTTTTTATGCTTTGCTACACATGAATGGGTTATCTATTTTTTATTAAACACTTTAAATGAGTAGCTTGACATCCTCCATGTTAAGGAATGGCTAGAGTCAACAGACTGAATATTATTGACTTGCAGCTGTCCACATCTGTGCTGTTAACATATTTAAATCAGTTTTTGGGTGTATAGATGAATTAGTTCTGATGAAGTTCATGTGTGGGACACCAGATTAACTTTTTCATTACTTATAAACTTTATTAGTTTGTTGGGATTACTGGTGTGGTTTCCAGCGTATTATCTTTCACTCTGAATACTTCATTTATGGTGGCAGTGTTTTTTTGTTGATGTTTGTAATATCTTTTATTTAGTCTCTGCCTACATATTCATAGCTGCCATAACAGAAGCCTTTTTAGTAAATGCTCCTAAATACTTCATCTTATTGTGCTCCCTTAGAAATAGGCATTGGTCAACCAATTCCTCAGTGGGTAGGTGATTTACAGCTACGGCCTCTATTTCATCTTCCTTAATTTTACATCCTGAAAAGACCTGAAACTGTCTCAAAATGTCCTTTTCTGGATTCATTAAATACAAAATATCATTTTAAAGCTAGGTTTTGGCACTAAATATAAAGCAAGAAACAAACGTGAAAGAGGACAACCCTGCTTGGTTCCTTTGCTTTAGCTCAACTTATAAAGGAACTCTCCTACTTTAATTCCATTGCCTAATCATAAAATCCTTGCTTACTCTGTTGAATGCTTTCACTGCATCAAGACCCACCAACAGCAGAGGCATTTTCTTACATTCTGCTTCTCTCTAGACCATCATTACTCTACTAATGTTGTCAAATGTTTGCCTCTCCTCCAAAACAACACACTGATCTATAGCTATCAATTTTGGCAATAGATCTACCATTTTTTAGGTAGTAAAGACGCAAACACTTTACAATTAAGGTTCAAAATTGAAATGGGTCTATATGAAACTGGGTCTAATGGGTCTTACCACAAATTTCTTCCAAGATGCTGGTGCTTTCTCTCATTTTAAAATACCAGTAAACAAAATCTTCCCGATCTTTTATCATTTGCTTCCCTCCAGACTTCCACAGGAATATCATCTATTCCTGGAGACTTCACTGTAGCTTGATTACACTTACCATTTTTATTTCATGTCCTCCTCTATTATCTATTAGTTGTTGAGCTTCATCTTTCTCTAACATTGGCAAAATTAAGTCTTCCATAAGTATTCCAATTTGTGCTCTTACTCGGTTTCTGCATTCCTCTGCTTTATACACATTTTCAAAAAATTTCCGAAATATTTCTAACACCTCTAAAGGATCTAGAGTTATTATTCTTGTCATAGGCTGCCAAACCAACTATAATCTTAAAATAATTTAGCTACGTAAACTATACCCCCCGACACACACACCTTTGGGAGTTAGGTGCCAACAGCTAACATTTACCCTTTCAGAGCATTTACCTTTACACAAAATGAGCCACTAACAAAATTTTTGAAACTTAATAAATACAATTCTTTGCTTAAAGATATTAGACAATATAGTTTTTAATTAAGAAAAACAAAAAAATTAACCGAAAAACATCACAAAGCACCAGTTTATTCCAAATGTTGAGCGCTTTCGTAAGAACAATGTCAAACTTCTTCAGAATACAGTTAAAAATCACAATTAAGCTTACATACAGCAATGAAGTCACATGACTAAAAATTCCACCTCTCAATTAATCCTTAAAACAATACATGCATCTAATACAAAGTTATACACATATAAGCACCTACACATATAAACACCTTGCCTGTTTTTGAAGTCTAGCATCAAAATTCCTACTTATAAATACCCCCATATGTACATACAAGCCCTTAGGAAAACACAAATTCAGCTTTTAATTTTAAAATACTGTTTATAGTAATGGATTCATTTAAACCAGGTGGTACAATGGCATTACTCCTTAGCTGCCAAATCAGTTCTTTATATTCAAGTAAAATTTCATGTGGCCCTCCCCTCTGGTCAAAACTAACTTTTTTATACAAGAATAGTTAAAAAAATGCGTGGGAAACCTGATAATATGTTTGGCTAATGCATTTCTGTAATCCAGCTTGTGAATATCATATTGGTGTTGGTAAATTCTTGTTTTAAACCTGTTCTTGGTTTTACCTATATAAAATGAGGCACATTGTCGGCACAAAGCTATATACACCACATTAGTACTGTGACAGTTCAGTCTGTGTCTAAAATACATGTTCCCTTACCTAGGCATAGACACTTCCTCACCTTCCTTAATAAATCTACACTGGTTACAGTGGCCACACTTATTCATGCACCCCCCTGTAAACCCTTCCTACATCTCTCAAGCATGGATGTAAAGCACAAATCCTTTTTGTAAACCACATTTGGTTTGTGCCCAGTTTTTTCAAGGTACTCTCCATCAGCTCTAAAAATAGTCCAGTTGTGGTTAATAATGTTCCTTATGCCATCAAAATGTAGGTTATAAGGTAAAATCAATGCACGATGGAAATTGATACTTTCATGTCTGTTGCCCTCCCTACCATCAGACAGTCCCTCCTGGATTTGTTCCTAGCAGGGGGACATATGTTCCTTCCTGTCTTTTTCTGGTAACCTCGTTAATAATACTATTGAAGAACCATAGGTGGTAACCCCTGTTCAGCAACATTCTTTCAAAACCGTACATTGTTCCACAAAGACTACATCCTCACTAACCATATGGGCTAGCCTTACCATTTGCCCCTTCACTAGTGATTTCATTTGATGGAGTGGGTGAAAACGTTTGTAGTGCAATAGGGCATTCAAGTAGGTGCGTTTCCTACAGAGATTAGATTCAAATCTCTTCTTCACCCTGTTTTTAATAATCAAAACGTCAAGATAATGCAGTGTATCTGCCTCTACCTCCATAATAAAGTGAAGGAAAGTAGTGCTTGAATTAAGAAATTCAAAAAATTAATTCAGCCTTTCTCTACCCGCTACCCAAAAAAATAACTGTCATCCAGGAAGCGTCCATAAAATGTCCAACATCTATTGAACTCTGAGTTAAATATCTGTTCACTCTCCCAGTTGGCCAATACAATATTGGCAAACGTAGGGGCACAAACTGCCCCCACTGCTACCCCTTTTAACTGGTAGAATAATTGATTTTCAAAAATTATATAATTGTTTCCCAATATCATGTCCATAAGTGCCACAATAGTAGAAACTTTTCCATTATCTACCCTTGGATGTTTACAGAGAAATTATTGAAACATTTCTAGCCCCTCCTCATGGGGTATTACAGAATATAGATCACAGACATCTATGGTTACAAATAGCAGTTCTTCAGAGTACATTTGGTTAGAAACCTTGGGCAGAAAGTCCTATGAGTCTCTAAATATATAACTACATTCTGACAACAACCATTTTATCTTCTTTTCCACACATTTTGCTAAAGGGAGCGTCTTAGAGGCTTTTGCATTAACAATCAGCCTCAATGGAGGATCGATGATGCATTTATGGGTCTTGAATGAATATTGCCTATCATAGAATTGACTTACATTTAGAAGACTTGTTGTTAAATAATCAAATCATTTTGAGTGACATGGACTTTCTCAAGGTGTTCCACCCAAGGACCCCCACCATATTTGGTATACCGAAGACCCATAAATGCATCAATGATTCTCCATTGAGGCCGACTGTTGATGCAAAAGACACTGAGATGCTCCCTTGAGCAAAATTTGTGGAAAAGAACATAAAAGGGTTGTTGTCAGAATGTAGTTATATATTTAGAGACTCATGGGACTTTCTGTCCAAGGTTTCTAACCAAATGTATTCTAAAGAAATGCTATTTGTAACTACAGATGTCTGTGATCTATATTCTGTAATACCCCATGAGGAGGGGCTAGAAATGTTTCAAGAATTTCTCTGCAAACATCCAAGAGTAGATAACGGGAAAGTTCCTACTATTGCGGCACTTATGGACATGATATTGGGAAACAACTATATACTTTTTGAAAATCAATTGTTCCATCAGTTAAAAAGGGTAGCAATGGGGGCAGTTTGTGCCCCTACATTTGCCAATATTGTATTGGCCAACTGGGAGAGTGAACAGATATTTAACTCAGAGTTTAACAGATGTTGGTCATTTTATGGACGCTTCCTGAATGACAGTTATTTTCTGGGTAGCGGGTAGAGAAAGGTTGAATGAATTTTTTAAATGTCTTAATTCAAGCACTACTTTCCTTCAATTTACTATGGAGGTAGATGCAGATATACTGCATTATCTTGACGTTCTGATTGTTAAAAACAGAATAGAGAAGAGATTTGAATCTAATCTCTATAGGAAACCCACCTACTCGAATGCCCTATTGCAGTACAAAAGTTTTCACCCACTCCATCAAATGAAATCACTAGTGAAGGGGCAAATGGTAAGGCTAGCCCATATGGTTAGGGAGGATGTAGTCTTTGTGGAACAATGTACGGTTTTGAAAGAATGTTGCTGAACAGGGGTTACCACCTATGGTTCTTCAATAGTATTATTAACGAGGTTACCAGAAAAAGACAGGAAGGAAAATATGTCCCCCTGCTAGGAACAAATCCAGGAGGGACTGTCTGATGGTAGGGAGGGCAACAGACATGAAAGTATCAATTTCCATCGTGCATTGATTTTACCTTATAACCTACATTTTGATGGCATAAGGAACATTATTAACCACAACTGGACTATTTTTAGAGCTGATGGAGAGTACCTTGAAAAAACTGAGCACAAACCAAATGTGGTTTACAAAAAGGATTTGTGCTTTAAATCCATACTTGAGAGATGTAGGAAGGGTTTACAGGGTGGGCGCATGAATAAGTGTGACCACTGTAACCAGTGTAGATTTATTAAGGAAGGTGAGGAAGTGTCTATACCTAGGTAAGGGAACATGTATTTTAGACACAGACTGAACTGTCACAGTACTAATGTGGTGTATATAGCTTTGTGACAACAATGTGCCTCATTTTATGTAGGTAAAACCAAGAACAAGTTTAAAACAAGGATTTACCAACACCAATATGATATTCACAAGCTGGATTACAGAAATGCATTAGCCAAACATATTATCAGGGTTCCCACACATTTTTTACGCATTATTGTATAGAAAAGGTTGGTTTTGACCAGAGGAGAGGGCCACATGAAATTTTACTTGAATATAAAGAACTGATTTGGCAGCTAATGAGTAATGCCATTGTACCCCCTGGTTTAAATGAATCCATTACTATAAACAGTATTTTAAAATTAAAAGCTGAATTTTGTGTTTTCCTAAGGAATTGTACATATGGGGGTATTTGTAAGTAGGAATTCTGATGCTAGACTTCAAAAACAGGCAAGGTGTTTATGTGTGTAGGTGCTTATATGTGTATAACTTTATATTAGATGTATGTATTGTTTTAAGGATTAATAGAGGGGTGGAATATTTAGTTGTGACTTAATTGCTGTATTTAAGCTTAACTGTGATTTTAAACTGTGTTCTAAAGAAGTTCTACATTGATCTTATGAAAGCGCTCAACATTTGGAATAAACTGGTGCTTGGTGACGTTTTACGCTTCATTTTTTTTGTTTATCTAAGTTTTGTTTTTGTTTTTTAATAGTTTTTAATTAACTATACAAACAGATACATTATTACATAGAAACTATAGGTCCATGGTGACAGTAACAGCTCTGAGACTACAGGCAGCCACTGAGATATGAATCTCAAACTTAAGTACAACCCGTACGTACGAACTGAGTATCATAAAAAATTTGATTTACATACAATGGTTCATAGGTATGAATGCACGTGCATTATGCACTTAAGCTCATATTTTTCTCTTACAGGTATTCGCTCTTGTAAAAATGCCTCAAAACTGTAAATTGATGCTGGTGCAGGTGATGTATCAAAGAAAAGGAAAACAGTCACTCCAACTTGTGCACAAATTCAACTTACAAACAGCTTTAAAAACGTAACTTGTTCATACCCCAGGGACTGTCTGTAGTAAACATAAGACACACGGCAGTAACTACTACCTTAACCTGAGCTGAATCTTGAGACTCAATGTGCTTTTTTCTCCATTTAAAATGACAATATTTTTGGTTCTAGATACAGAGGGTCACTTGTATTTTACCTCTAATTTTCAGTTATACAATCAGAAGATACACATGGAAAACAAGCAGTTTCAGACAGTAAGGAAGAACTGATGCTGACTTTCAGAGAGACGAACAACTTCGTCATACAATCTAAAAAGTCACACTGTAATCTGCTTCTAATCTATTGACACTACTAACCAGGACCAGCCTTTGGCCAACTGGTGCGCTAGGAAAAAGGGCTCCACAGTGCCCCCCTGCACCACCCAGTGCCCCCATCCTGCTCTACCTTTACCATGCAGATTACCGGAAAAGCGCCCCTGCTACAGCAGTGCCCTAGGCAGCCACCTTGTTGGCTTATGCCTAAGGCCGGCTATGCTACTAACCAAGCTACACTGTTCTAACCATGCCTTTCCTATACTTCCAAAAAGAAAAAAAAAAAAAAAGGTAAGGGAATTTCTTCCCAACTCTCCAAGACATTCCCACCATCTCTGAATTCAGACCTCAGCTTAAACAAGTACTCTTTAACCAAGCCAAGTGTCACTGCCCTCAGCCCGGTCACATCACTTAATCCTCGGACCACCTCCATGCTTACTCGTCTTCCTACGTTAAGACATTTCAGTATAACAATGTTTTAATTTATCAAGTTATGCCAAATTCCATAGGTATTATAATTTAAGTTCTCTTTAACAGTGGTGTTTACTTTATTTATTTGGATTTAATATATTAATACCATTTACCTACAAATGCGTTTCTGGAAAAAGGCCACATTCTTTGCATCTTTAAATACTTAAAACAATGCCTCTCTGATTTAAATGTAAATGGGCTCAAAATGGCAAAAAACTTGTCTCAAAGAAGACATTTTATATAATCCATACACAAGTATTACTATATATTATTAAAAAAAAATCTAAATTACAATGGTCATAACAAAAACTCTTTTTAATTCTGTGTCCTTTATGATCATATATTAGAATGTATCCATTTAAACATATGTGCAATGTTTATATTTAAATGTAGTTACTAGGTATGCAGTCAAGGAGAATACAGAACAGACCATCTCAGTTTCTCAAAAGCCACAAATGCCTGATTAAGTCACAAGCTCAAAATCGCATAGTAGGCAGATGAAGGCAGAGGGAATCAAACCGTGGACCACAAGAAACAGTTTGTCAACTTCTCACAACTTTAGCTCACTAAACTAACTACCAGACTTCATACTCTTCCCCAGTATTCACATTATTAGCACTTTCAAGATTGTACAAGTCCTATGCCACTAACTCCGACATCAGCAGCTATTAACATTAGTTATGTGAAGCTAGGTGTACTTGTACAACGATCTTTTAATGAGGCACATTTCATTCTTAAACCTTCTTAACTACTTTTTGTGCCTTTTGTGTTAAACTGCACATACTGTCACTCCTACATTGTAAATAAAAATTCCATCATGCACCACTATTTTCTTATGGTTAACATTCAGTTCCAGTATCCAAATATATAGCCACTATTATAATGATAATATTATGCAGTTCCCAGAGACACCCCTTCTGTGGAACAGACTCTCTCTCCATGTCAAGCAGAGTACCTCATTAATCCTTTTTAAGCACAACCTGGATAACTGGATGAGGAAGAGAAAATACACCCCTGGGATTCCACCTGTGTCCCTGCTGGACAGGGGCATCAGGTGCTGACTTGTCAGAACATGGGCTAAATTCTTGATTAGGCTTGTAATGGCCTCAGGGCCAACAGCCTACTAACTTTCTATGATCCTATGTCTCTCCACCTTAACTGCATTTAGAGACTTTAACTATGTTTCCTCATCTTTCCTTTTCTTCTTGTCCTCCTCCCTTTCCTAGATTCTCTCCCTTGAATAAACTATACATGCATGTGAGCATACATACACACGCACACATATTTTATACATATATATGTATATATATATATATATATATATATATATATATATATATATATATACATACATACACACACATACATTATATATATATATATATATATATATATATATATATATATATATATATATATATATATAGATTCATAGGTAGGTACTAGGCTATCAGCCCAAGGGCCTAAGTAAGCCTAGCCAACAAGGTTCCCTGGCTTACACCACCCAAGAAAATTAATTTCCCGTGCCCCTGTCGAGCAGAGCCACAGAAGTGATCCCAGGGGTGTATTTCCTATTTCCCATCCACTCATCAAGATTTTTCTTGCAGAGTGCTAAGGAGGAACTTTGCTTGACATAGATGGGTAGCTTGTTCAGAGTATAGGAAGTCTCTGGGACAGGAATCTACCTCTCCAGCACATCTTGTTTATTGTGGTGACAAAGTTTAGGTCCCTAGAGAGTGTAGCTCAGAGGGAATGGGATTTCTTAAGGTGTAGCATGTCCAATAGCTCTGGGTTTAACATAGCTTTACATGTTAGGCAGAGATCTCTTCGGAGTAGGCGATATGCTACAGAGTAAAGCTGGTGTTTTTTGAGACGGTCAGTGTAGGGCATCTGTTTGAGGCCAGTAATCCTCTTTGTGAGGTACTTCTGTGGCCTTTCTAGTTGCTGCAGATGACTTGTGAGGTACATTCCAAAAGGGGCATTGTACTCTATAATGGGTCTAATGAGTGCCGAGTAGAGGGGAACAATTACCTCTTTTTTCCTGGATGAGAACCCTTTTGTGATGAGGTGTGCCACATAGAAGGATTTCCTGACTACTGCAGCAATGTGATTATCAAAGGAGGGACTACTGTCCACCTGGGTCCGAAGGTCTCTTATCACACATTCAGCATTAAGTAGACTGCCGTTTATGTGGTAGTTCATGGGTACAGAGTTTTTACCAAAGGGGATGACAATGCACCTTTTGGCATTGAGCTTGAGGCCATGCCTCTGACACCAGGCATCTGTCTCAGTGAGGCCCTTCTGTAGGATGTCCACATCATTTGGGGACTTGACTATGGCTCCTAGTTTGCAGTCATCTACGAACTTCGTTAGCCAGAGGCCTTCTGTATTAGCCTGTACTTCAGAGAAATAGATACCAAACAGGAGAGGTCCCAGGACTGAACCCTGAGGTACTCCACTTGTCTCTGGTTTGAAGTCAGATATGGAGTCTGCAACTTTTATGGTGTGGGTTCTGTCAGTGAGTCAGTCGCAACCCATCTTGTGATGTAGGGATTTATACCTAGTTTAGTGAGTTTAGCTATAATTCCAGAATGGGGGATGGTGTTGAAAGCCTTGGCGAGGTCAAGATAGGCTGTGTGAACCACCTTACCCTCATCTACGGCTTTGGTGACTGCCTCAAAGAATTCAATCAGGTTCAGAAGGCATGATCTGCCTTTCACAAACCCGAACTGGGTGGGGTCCAGAGTTCGGAGGTTACCAATGTCTTTGTTTATGAGTTCCATGATGATACGTTCCATGGCCTTGCAGACCAGGCTCGTCAGGCTAATAGGGTGATAGTTCCCAGGATCAGTGGTGGCTCCCCCTTTGTGAAGTGGGATAACTGTTGCTGTGTGCCATTCAGTGGGCAGAAAGCCTGACGTGAGACTATGATTGAACATGGTGCTTAGGTGGAGAGCCAGTTCGTTCTGAAGTTCATGTAAAAACGCAGCCTGGGATGTTTTCTGGTCCCATGGATGCTGTGTTTTTCGTTTTAGAGAGTGCAGCTTTTACCTGCATAGATGTGATTACAGGGACTCTGCATTTTTCCTGTATAGATATGGGCCCTTTACGGGGGTGAGAGGGGGGGTAAAATTAGCACTGAACCTGTCTACCAGGATGTTGGCAATATCAGTTGGTTCTGTAATTTCCGTGCCGTTGTGTTGTAACTAAGAGCAGATCTGGGTGTTGCCATTGAGATTCTTGACATAGCTATAGAATGCTTTGTGGTTGCCCTTAGAATCAGTGGCAATTTTGTTTTCGTAGCTAGCTTTGGAGGATCTTATAAGGGATCTCAGCTTCTTACTGAGGCTGACCAGGCAGCTCCTCCACTCACGGGATTTTACTCTCTTTTGCAACAGTTTCTTTCTTCTGTTATAGAGTTTGTTTATGGCAGGGGACCACCAGATTGGCTTCCTTTTTTTTGGAGGATAGCGTCTTAGTTCTGTTTGTGATAGCACGATCCATGCACTCATGTAAGTGCTTATGCAGTGCATTTGTGTAGGATTCAGCAGTTGTAACTGTATTGTCTATCTGCATGGGTGTCATGAAGTTCACCACTTCTGTCTTAAGAAGCATGAAGTTGGCTTTGGAGAAATTTTTTACCATGGTTTCTTTAATGGTGGGTGGGGGTGGGATGCGGATATCTAGGGTGATTAGCTTATGGCTGGATCTGACCAATGAGGAGTTGATTTCACTGGTCGCTCTTGTTAGTAATGACTAGGTCTAGGATATTGTTGCCCCTTGTGGGGGTGTGGATAAGTTGATCCAGGGCATTGGAATTTATGAATTCCAGAAAGCGTTGAGCGATGGAGTTGGTACATGATTAGTTTTCCCAGTTAATGGTGGGGTAGTTTGGTTGAACCCTAATATTTTCCAGTATATCAAGAAAAGAGGAGTGGGAATCCTGGGGCATGGTGGGGGATCTGTAGCAATCTACAATTTGGATTGCAGTTTTGCCCAGAGTTAGTTGCACTTGCATAACCTTGGATGTATTATGCTGCGCAACAAGCCTGGAGGTGTGGATATCCTTAATGAATATGGACACATCTCCGCCTTTGGTGTTCTGGTCCAGGTTAGATGGCAGAAAAGTGTGGTGTGAGTTACAGCCTGTTAATGCAGGGGTGCTCTCTAGAGCCTTGAACCAGGTCTCAGTCACTACACAGATATCGATGTTCTCCATTTTAAGGAGTGCCACGAGTGAGTGCATTGAGATTTAGACTTCTAGCACTGAGTAGCATTACCCTCAGTTTTTGCTTGCTTGTTCTTGTTACGGTGGTGAATTTGTCATTTGAACCTTGTCTAAAAAGGCACTATAGGGGCAGCAAGAGCCTTAGACAGTATCTGGAATCCCAGGGGCGACAGGTATAGGCCATCTCTGGCAAAGCATCATGGTCTGTCGACTATGTCATCCCAGGCAGAGAGATACTGGATCCCCTTAGAATGACACCAGAAGCTTAGCCAATTGTTGAAGTCAATCATTTTGTCTTTGTACTGCAGTATAATTCTTGGCGATGGCAGGATGCTACTCAGGGCTAGGGTCATACCTGCCTGGGCTACAAGATCAGAGAGCTCTTCCATGTCTCTTTTCCTGTAGTCCAGGGGGGTACATCTCAGGTCGTTCACACCAACATGGACAACAACAGAGTCATATTTGTACTTATTGTGGAGTGACCTGAGTGTGTGGGTTATGTGGTGGATCCTGACACCCGACAAGCAGCTGACAGTATATACATGCATATATACACACATTACCTCACTTAGCTACTACTCAATGACTCCTCATACTAAACTGCCTTATATTTAATAAGTTAACTTTACTCAAGATTCTTTGTGCTATACTGGTTTAAGTTATTATATATAGTGGCTATAAAAACTGTACACACCCCTGTTAAAATGCCAGGTTTTTGTGACATAAAAAATGAGACCACAATAAATAATTTCAAAACTTTTCCCACCTTTAATGTGACCTATAACCTGTACAGTTCAATTGAAAAATAAATAAATCTGTTAGGGGGAAAATATAAAAAATAAAAAATGTACAATAAACTAGTTGAATAAGTGTGCACACCCTTAAACTAATACTTGTTGAAGCACCTTTTGATTTAATTACAGCATTCGGTCTTCTTGGGTACACACCTGCCATCAATTAAAGAGACTCTGATTAACCCCAAATAAAAGTTCAGCTGTCCTATTAGGATTTTCCTGACATTTACTCAGTTGCCTGCTACAGCAAAAGCCATGGTTCACAGAGAGCTTACAAAGCATCAAAGGGATCTCATTGTTGAAAGGTATCAGTCAGGAGAAGGGTACAAATAAAAATGTCCACAGCATTGGGATATACCGTGGAACACAGTGAAGACAATCATCAAAAAGTGGAGAAAATACGGGACAACAGTGATGTTGCAAAGAACTGGAAGTCCCGCCAAACCTGATGAAAAGACAAGACGAAAACTGGTCAGGGAGGCTGCCAAGAGACCTACAGCAACACTGAAGGAGCTGCAGGAATCTGGCAAGTAGTGGTTGTGTACTACATGTGACAACAATCTCCCATACTCTCCATATGCATGGACTACAGGGTAGGGTTGCAAGACCGAAGCCTTTTCTTACACACAAAAAAAAAAATCTAGGTCTGGCTAAAATTTGCAAAACAATACATTAAGTCTCCCAAAAGCATGTGGGAAAATGTGTTATGGTCTGATGAGACCAAGGTTGAACTTTTTGGCCACAATTCCAAAAGGTATGTTTGGCGCAAAAACAACACTTTGCATCACCAAAAGAATGACATCCCCAGGGTGAAGCATGGTGGTGGCAGTATCATGCTTTGGGGTTGCTTTTCTTCAGCTGGAACTGGGGCTTAGTCAAGGTGGAGGGAATTATGAACCATTTCAAATACCAGTCACTTTTGGCCCAAAACTTTCAGGCGTCTGCTAGAAAGCTGAAGAGGAATTTCACCTTTCAACACTACAATGACCCACAAGCATACATCCAAATCAACAAAAGAATGGCTTCACCAGAGGAAAATTAAAGTTTTGGAATGGCCCATCTACAGCCCAGACCTAAATCCAATAGAAAATCTGTGGGGTGACCTAAAGAGGGCTGTGCACAAGAGATGCCCTTGCAATCTGACAGATTTGGTGCACTTTTGCAAGGAAGAGTGGGCAAATATTGCCAAATCAAGATGTGCCATGCTGATATATTCATATCCAAGACTGAATGCTGTAATTAAATCAAAAGGTGCTTCAACAAAGTATTAGGTTACGGGTGTGTACACTTATACAACCAGCTTAATAAGTTTTTTATTTTTTATATTTTTTCCCCCTAACAGATTTGTTTGTTTTTCAATTAAATTGTACAGGTTATAGGTCACATTAAAGGTGGGAAAAGTTTTGAAATGATTTACTGTGGTCTCATTTTTTTAGATCACAAAAACCTGGCATTAATATGTAAACTTTTTATATACACTGTATTCTCTGCTTCCTTTTCTTTTGTATCTCTCTGAACAACTTGAACGTAATCACCCAAGCTATGCCAGAAATTGGTCCACTAATATCTGCACACTACCCTGGTAATCAAACTTAAACATTGAAATGGATAAATAAATACATCTCCTAAATCTTGACTGGTTGAAGAAAAGTTTGAAACATGGTAACTTTTTTTTTTTCCTTTTCATTTAGGCTTTATGTGCTTGCAGCTATGTAGAACCTTTGCAACCTGATGAAATGAGGCCTTCCTGGAATAACTGCAAAGTATGTGAATCATTGTCAAGTTGAATTTATTCAGCAACAATATTTCAAGACATCTTAGCAAGTCCGTGCCTACTCTGAGTTTTTCTGGACTTCTTCAGGGCTTGTACAAAAAATGTTCTTTCCTCCCTCGTGCATTTCCATGAACAATTAGCTACTGCTGTTACTCATCTGAACATTTATGTAACTCACTAACATAATTCCATATTTGCCCTGTATCAGTGGCATTCTTTAGCTACCATCAAGACTCCTAGTAATACTTCACAATCCCTGAGCTAAGCCTTGCATGTACCACTTTAGAAATGAGATGAACCCTATCCCCATACTATAAGCCTAGTCTCTCTCTTTCTTCTGCCTTTTTTTGTTTGGATGTTGAACTGGCACTGTTACTAATATCCATCCTAACCCCATTAATATCAGGTACCAATCATTTTTGTTAGCAAAATCCATGTTTATGAAGTAGGAAAAAATAGCAGAGTCAAGAAAAGTTTTTACTGATGGCACACAAATCGATTGCCATAAGTAGGTGTTCTCGTTTTTTGTTTTTTCCCCAAGATCTCTCTGTTGTTAATATACTGCGTTGGAATCATGTGCGACCAGTAGGGGGAGTACAGCTAGTATAACAATGTTTTCCCAAAAATTGTACTTATAGGAGGTGTCTATGAACAATAATGATCTCAAGAGAGAAGTTTGAGCAATCATAATTTGCTATACCTACCTACAGATATAAAATGTATTCGTTAATGCTGCCCCAGTATACCACGTTATTATTCTTTCTAATACATGCATTTTACTAATTATATATTTTTAACTTTTGGAAAAATTAAAAAAGAAAGCAGAGATTTCTTTTGTTCATAGGTTCATACTAGGCTATCTGCCCTAGGGCATTTATAAGCCTAGCCAGAGTGTGTATGGCTTTCGCCACCCATTTTAAATTAATTTTGCTATGCCCTTTTTTGGGGTTAGTATACTGTGCCTCTGTCTAACAGTGACACAGAAGTGATACCCGGGGTAAACCTACGATCTCCCATCCATTCATCAAGATTCCTCTTGAAGAGAGTCAATGAGGGACTCTGCCTAACCTGGACTGGGATTTTATTCCAGAGCGAAGGAAGCCTCTGGGTTAGGAATCTGTCCCTCTAGCATGTCCTATTTATTTCAGTGCTGAGGTTTAAGTCCCTCGAGCTCGTAGCTCGATGGGATTTGGATTTTCTGAGGTGCAGCATGTCCATTAATTCCGGGTTGGACATGGCTTTATACGTCAGGCACAGATCGCCTCTGAGCAGGACATATGCCACTGAGTAGAGCTGGAGTTTCTTTAACCGGGCAGCATACGGCATCTGTTTGAGACACTTGATCCTCTTGGTGAGGTACTTTTGGGGTCTTTCCAGTTGCTGCAGGTGCCTGGTAAGGCACATCCCAAAAGGGGCATTGTACTCAATTATGGGCCTGATGAGGGATGAGTAAAGAGGCAAGATGACCTCCCGTGATCTAGATGTGAATCCCTTCATGATTAGGTGGGCTATATAAAATGTTTTTCTAACCACTTTGGTCACATGGTTGTCAAATGAGAGACTGCTATCAACTTGGGTCCCCAGGTCCCTAATTACTTCTTCTGTACTTAATGGATTACCACCTATGTGGTAATTTGTGGGCACTTTGTTTTTGCCAAAGGGGATGACTATACACTTTTTGACGTTTAGCTTGAGGCCATGGCTCTGGCACCAGTTGTCTGTTCCTATGAGGTCCTTTTGGAGGATGCTTGTGTCGGCTGGAGAGTCTATTATGGCGCCCAGTTTGCAGTCATCTGCGAACTTGGTCAGCCACAGTCCTTCCATGTTGGCCTGTACCTCTGAGAAATATATACCGAACAAGAGAGGTCCCAGGACTGAGCGTTGTGGGACGCCACTTGTAACTGGTTTGGAGTCTGACATGGCTCCAGCTATTCTAACCATGTGGGTTCTGTCCCTGAGCCAGTTTGCAACCCATCTAGTGACATAGGGGGTTATATTTAGGCTGGTGAGCTTATCTATAATGCCCGAGTGGGGTATTGTATTGAAGGCTTTTGCGAGGTCCAGGTAGGCTGTGTGAACCACCTTCTCCTTGTCAATGGCCTTGGTGACTGTTTCAAAGAAATCGACCAGGTTTAAGAGGCAGGATCTGCCCTTAACAAAGCCGAACTGGGTAGGATCCAGTGTCTGTAGGTCCCCAATATCTTTATTTATAAGGTCCATGATAATCCTTTCCATAGCTTTGCAGACCAAGCTAGTGAGACTTATGGGGCGATAGTTTCCAGGATCCGTTGGAAATTCCTTCTGTTACATGTTCTACTTCCCTATTAATTTCTACTGAATATTTTTAGTTTATGTCAGGGGAAGATGCTTACTTTTTAATGTGGTGTTCCTCTCTTTTGGCACCATTTCATGCTGTTGCAGGTTCTGGCACACTGACTGACACTCTACAGTGTTGTTACACTGTGCTGTATACGTAATTAACAAAGTTTAGCAAACTGTGAGAGATTGGCAGGAGAGTACAAGCCTGTAATCTCTCCAATTATATTACAAAACAAAGACCATCCATGTATTGTTTTAAAGCAGTAATCGAATCCTGCCTTACAGTAAATTTTGCCATCATTCAAAAGTACCCACAGATATGACACCTGAAAATCAGGAGTTTCACAGAATTAGAGTTCCAGCAGACAGCAAAACAGACACAGAGTAAAATCACAGATACTTAAAAGAGTTTGTATGGATCGTGTAACTGTGTCAAATTCATTAAAGTCTGCAATAAATCAAATTCATACATATATGCAAGTAACTATAACACAACCTTTTATTTTATATTTTTCTGACAGAATTGCTTGTGCAGGTGAATACATTTACAGCCTATCATTTTTCACTGTAGTTCCACACCCACAACTCAGTTTCTTGAACTCGGAACTCTTTTTACTGTGTTACTGTATTTTACAATGCCTTCTCTAGAGATCCCAAGTGTCAGATGATACGGGGTCAGTCACATATTTTAGCTCTAATAAACTTTCTGTATTATTTGTATTACACAGAAAAGACACTTTTACACATTGACCAATGATATTTTAAAACTGCCTAAACATCTTTTCCTTTAGCCTATCACTATCTTTCACTTCCTGCCACTTATTTTTCTTTTGAACACCACTTCTATTATGTCATCCACACATTAACTTCCTAACTCCATCCTTCATTCTATCACTGTCATTCTCCCTCATTCTGTCTCTATTTTTCCCCTTTTCCCTTCCCAATACTATGGGCTCCATAATTTTTTCACTATATGGTTTGCCAGTAATTAAATTAACATCAAGTTTTATTACTGTAGGCGCTTCTTATAATGTCATCTATATTGTCCTTTCAAATTTTTGTTTTACAACTTAATTGTATGTTTGGAGCTTTTCTACCTGGGCCTAGTTGAGCTACCTAGGTGCTGCATTGACACTTTCAAGTTTTTTTTATCATTTGTCATATATTTGGCTCCATTGTCACACACATTTTGCAAAAGAAATGTTAACAAGTGATGTGTCCAGTATAAACTGTAAGAAGCACCATACCTCTTCAAATGTATCTCACTATAAGGTATCATTTTGACTCTTGAGTCTTAAAAAATTCATGCTCCAGGATCTCAAACATTTCCAATTAATAATATTTTAACAACTGCTCATAGCAAATAATACTAACATATTTTAATCAAACTGTGAAGCTGTGTTCCACATTATGAGAGGTAGTATTCCATACTTTCAAGATGAAAGGTTGACAGCTAACACAATCAGAGTATGACACTGTCAGAAGATAAAAATGCACTTGCTATCTTTCTTCCAGTTAGCACTCCACACTACTTATACCTGTTGAAGTGTTTGAAGGGGTAACAGCAACATATGGAGTTGGCAGACAGTTTCTGGTGTCTACTGCACATTATGGTATTCTTTCTTTTTTTTATATCCAAGCTGAAGCCTTGTCTGAACCATTGATGCTAGTGATTAAGATACCACCTCCTGCTGGTTTCCACTGTAGTATCAAGAAAATATGTAACCCTACAACTACTGAGATAACCACAAAAGACGACCTGCCACTGCACCATACATTTAGTCTACAGTGTTAAGGTATCAGCCTCATATGATCCTGACTGTCAGGGAAACCCCTGATTTTGGTTCAACGTTCTTCCCTCATAAAACCTGTGATTCTTTGCGCAAGTTAAAAGCACGTCTCTAAAGTGTCCTTTACAGTCAACCAATAAATGCCACTCATTGGAGTTTTCATTATTGTTCATAAAAAATGCAAGTTAATGCAAAGCCTTAACTGTTGTCGTATTAACTTGTTAAGTGAATTTGAGTAATAATTAAATACTGACCCCGATTCTGGGCGTCTGTTCCCACCTCTAATAGTTTTGGCTTTGCCTGGAATTATTCAGCAAAGTTGTTGAGAGGTACAGTTATTGAACAACAGTCAAAAATAAGGACAGTTATTAAAGTTACATAATTTTTTTGTTTCAAAGAGTGGAAGCTATGACAAGTCTTCATTTGTCAAAAATGTCACTGATTATGTTTTTACTACATACGGCTCAACTGTCCAGATTTTCTCAGAAAATGTCCAGACTTTTGCCTAATATTTTTTGGTCTGTTCCTCATAAAATTTGTTAGCATCTGTCAAATCATTTAGATTAAAGTCACTAAATAACAACATCTGAGTTTGAGCCATATCCTTCACAAAATACATGCTAACACATATTCTTGTATTCTAGCAGCTTTCTAAGTCTGTGATAGCAATATTTAAAATATATCCCTATTTTTGTGCCTTTGTCCCCTCCTAATTTTCGGCTATGTCCAGATTTTTTGCTTTTTTGGCTTCGTCCAGATTTTTTCCTAATTGGCTGAGAGGTGTGCCACGCTACATGGAAGAGGTTGAGAGCTATGAATTGCCAGAAAATAAAAGTATCAATGCAGCTAAACACTAGCAAAACGTTGTCAGCCTTGCTCTGCTCTTAGGACTAAAGCAGTCCAAGGACAGCTGCATGTGCCTAGCTTGAGACAATGCTATTTGCTGTGCGGAATAAAACAACGCTGTCATTGTAAAACAAAGAGGAACATCTCATCAAAACTATTAATAAAGTCACTCAACTCAAGCTGCATGCAATATGTTAAGCACAGACTTCAATATCTCCATCCATCGGGGTACCACTTCAACAGTGACAATCACCTAGAGACAAATTTATACCGCCAGGTTGCTAGCCCTGCAGCGGTAGTTCTTTCTCCACCACCCACATGGCCAATTTAGAGTGTCCAGTCCACCACGGAAACCGCAGCACTCAGATGAAAGCCACTCGAACAGAGGGAGGACATACAGACTCCACATAGAAGGAAGGCACATCAGCTCAGAATCTAACCGTGGAAACCTCTTGCGGTGAGGCATCACACTATCCACTAATACAGTTATACTACTTCATAAATGTGCTTACTCTTCCAACAGAATTAGCTGTAACGGGACCCTGGTGAAGAACTAGTTTCGCTACTACATCATTATTCACGAAAAAAAACAAGCATAACACAACACTCGCCACAGTGACTATCTACCTCAGCCCTTTACAGTTACAGGCTCTCACCTTGCAATCTCTAAGACCGGAAAAAGCCATTCTTCCAACAGCCCTGGTTGCCTGTAACCTACAGAATACAAATTTAGCTTAAAACCCTCCCTTTCTGTTTACACCAGTTAATATATGTAATATGTCGTAAGGAACGCGCCGTGCCTTTGCAACTAACCATCATTCACTTTCATGCAAAACGTCTGTGGAACTTCGCCAAGATGTGGGGCGGAGAATGGACTTTGAATTACAAACTTACTACATTCAAAACCACAGTCAGACGAGGTCAGTACTGCCACTGACGGAGCCGGAGGGCTTCGGAAATAGTGGTGACAGATAAATTCAGCTTAGTATTAGGAGTGCTGTAGTGCACTAGATTTTGATGCTTGCACGTGATGATGGTGCGCATCGTTTGCTGTATTTACGGTTACAGGAAAGGAGCTAGCCTCTTACTTTCCCCCAACTGCGTAACGTACTGTGCAGATCGTGATGTCTTTAGGCCGTGGGGCGACATTTCTATACTTACTAGCATTTACTAAATGTTCAATGTGTATTATTATCTTGGAGCTTTTCTCCCAGGGCCTCCGCTGGAAATAGGCATATATCCGGTTAGACTATTTTGGTCAACAAATGTAAAATAAATAATTTCATTTTGTATTTTAATAAAGAAAATAATTGAGTTAGGGGTGGACCCTCTCCCCCCCCCCCCCCCCCCCACAGACACACACACACAAATCGTTAATTATTTTACTGTATTATCTATTATGTTGTCCGATTACAAAATAATTAACTTATTTTATATGTTCTTAAGTAATGTACTTTAATAACTGAATGCATCACTGACAAAAGCAGAGGGTAGCTAAGATTTTGGAACTGTACATTGTCTTGCACCCAATAATTCGCAGCTGTCCAGAATTTCGCAGAATGTAGTATTTTTGGTTCGTCTGTAATAAAATTCGTAGTTTTCTGGTAAGTCATTGATGATAGTAGTCACGAAATAATGACAAATTTTGAGTTTCTGACCTCATAGCCTTCATAATGAAATGTATGGTAATACAAAACCTGTTCGTCCAGAAACTAAGTTTATAAGGGCTTTACCTGTCAAATGTACTTAATTATGAGGAACGTTCCTCATTTCGAGTCTTAAAATCTCCATGTTCCCCGAAGTTCCACACTGAAAGGGTTTATCATAGATTCAGTGTTACCTGTTTTTAATGGATATCCATGGTAAATCATAAAAAATAACATTATTTATGTATACTGTAACACACTTCAACCTTTCTATGAGCTTCTTTGTTGAAGTTGTATGTAAGCTGCAAGTTAACGTGTTCCTCATTTTGCCCATTTGTTCCACATTATGAGTGGTACTGTTCCAAGGCTGAGAACCATGGTAAGAGCAGTATTTAAAATTTGCCCTTCATTTGGGCCTTTGGCCCCAATTATTTTGGCTTTGTTCAGAATTCTTGTGGGTGAGAGGTGTGTCTTACACAATTTTTTATTAAATGATTTACAATTGTTTAAAGTTGTCCCTATTTTTGGTCAGTTGTCCCCCATTATTTTCGGTTTTGTCCAGAACTTCTGAGCATAGAAGAAAACAGAGATACGGTTCCCAAAGTTTTATCTCCACAACCTGTGACAAAGACAAAAGAAGTCCCCATTGCAGGAACACTTTTAGAAACAGGCACTGCTAACTTAAGACAAGTTACAGAATAAGACATTTTGGAGTAATATGTGGGTTGTAAAAGATGCTTGCAACTGTACAACTACTTTTTCTAAGAAATTCACAGATTTTAAGGTAGAAAACAAAATGCTGAGCTAAAATGAGTGCATGACATATCTTTCTGCAGAGTATATTAAACTTGCAGCAGACACACTATGTTACCCAGTCTCTATCCAGATAAACTGCTCCATTACAGAAAGCTACATCCCTAAACTTTGGAAAAAAAGATTATATCCTATACGTATACAAAAATGATTACTCTAGTGATATCTCTAATTACAGGCCAATAACTATTCCCCCATCTAAAGTCTTAAAGAAATGTGTCCAATCCCAGCAATTAAAATTTGTTACCACAAACAACTTACTAAGCCTCACATAGCATGGTTTCTTATCCTGCCATAACATTACAACAGCTCTTCTCAGCATTGCTACCACCATCAGTAGTAACAGGAATGCAGGGAACATAGTAATGGCATTTTTTCCTGATTTGTCAAAAGCTTTTGATACTGTGGGCTGTATTCAGTCATTACACAAAGAGTTCAGGCAGTCAGCAGTGTCGGCTCTGGAGTGTTTCATAGAGGCCACTTACGGTAAAGTATGATGGCCTCAAATAAGCAAATTCAAATGAAGTAATAATGAAATTTTAATGAGAAAAAATGTAGAACTTCTTATGCTAATAGTGAAAGTTAAGTCAAAATAAACTGTTATTCAAATCTACACCATAGTGTAGCTGAATGAAATTGCTTTGCTCCATTCCCAGTGCAAGGACATATATACAGAAATAATTTAGTAAAAAAAACTAATTGACATCACAAAAACATAACATATAAATAGAAATAGATTGCACTCTCTTGAATTTCTCTTATGAGGATACAGACAAGAACAGATAGTAGAATTGCACATTCAAACATGGACATTGAATATATATTGCACTCGTATAAACTGTAAAATTAAAATTAGTGAATTTAGTAGAACATGACACACCTAGATGATTGGGGGGGGGGGGTGAAGGAGCTGACTTTCTTCTGATTCTCCTGTCGACAGAGTTCAACAGTCTTATGATTCTTCTTTCGGCTGTTCCCATTGGGGTCACCACAGGGGATCATCTGTTTCCATTTCTTCCTGTTCTCTGCATCTTGCCCATCACCCATCACCAGCATATCCTCTCTCACCACATCCATAAACCTTATCTTAGGCCTTCCTCTTTTCCTCTTACCTGGCAGCTCCATCCTTAGCATTCTTTTCCCAATATACCCAGCATCCCTCCTCAGCACATGTCCAAACCAACGCAATCTCACCTCTCTGGCTTTGTCTCCAAACTGTCCGACCTGAGCTGACCCTCTAATATACTGATTCCTAATTCTCAGAGCAAGAACAAACTAGCCACCGAGTAAAGTACTCACTGAGTAAACAGTCTTGAAATCACGAAGAAGAACCAAAGTGGTACACCAGGCAGTTGAAATAATCCACAAAGCAGTATTCACTTCACTTCACAGTTTTTAATCCAAAAACAGAGTAAGCGCTTTCACGTTAGACAATAACGCTTCATCAAGTCTGCTTTGTGGATTATTTCAACTGCCTGGTGTACCACTTTGGTTTTGCTTCGTGATTCCTAATTCTGTCCATCCTCGTCAAACCCAATGCAAATCCTAACATCTTTAACTCTGCCACCTCCAGCTCTGACTCATGCCTTTTTGTCAATGCCACCGTCTCCAACCCATATAACATAGCTGGTCTCACTACCCTCTTGTAGACCTTCCCTTCACTCTTACTGGTGCCCATCTGTAACAAATCACTTCTGGCACTCTTCTCCACCCACTCCACCCTGCCTGTACTCTCTTCTTCACCTCTTTTCTACACTCACCATTACTCTGAACTGTTGATCCCAGGTATTTAAACTTATCCACCTTTGCCAACTCTACTTCCTCCATCTTCACCATTCCTCTATCCTTCCTCTCATTCACACACATATATTCTTAGTCCTGCTGACCTTCATTCCTCTACTCTCTAGAGCATATCTCCACCTCTCTGGGGTCTCCTCAACCTGTTCCCTACTCTCACTACAGATCACAATGTAATCCGCAAACATCATAGTCCATGGTGACTCCTGTCTGATTTCATCTGTCAACCTGTCCATTACCACTGTAAATAAGAAAGGGCTCAGATCCGATCCTTGATGTAATCCCACCTCCACCTTAGAAGCATCTATCACGCCTACCACAGACCTCACCGCTGTCACATTACCCTTGTACATATCCTGTACCACTCTTAATACTTCTCTGCAACTCCCCGACTTCCTCATACAATACCACAACTCCTCTGTAGACACCCTGTCATATGCTTTCTGTAAGTCCACAAAGACTCAACACAGCTCCTTCTGACCTTCTGTATACATATGATATGTGTAGACAACAACAGTCTTATGGATAAGGGGAAAAAAATTGTTGTTCAGCCTGGAAGTGTTGCAGTGCATGCTTCTGTATCTTATTTATTTTATTTATTTATTTATTTTACATTTGTTGACCGGGCTAGTCCAACTGGATAATTTCCATTTTCAGTGGAGGCCCGGGGAGAAAAGCTCCAAGATTAAAACAAGGTTATAAAAATTAAACATTTACAATAATTACCTGTGTTACAGACATTGAGCAACAATGCTTACATCTTAGTCTAGGTCAAGTAATAAAAAGACATAGTACTATCCACATATTGAGAGAGACAGTAATTCTTTACAGTACAATTATGTGAGGATGGGAGATTACATATTTTAAACTGTATATACATAGTTGTAAAGGACATTTGTGTTTTTTTTTTTTTTTAGCAGTACAGTCATTGGGTCCTTTGATATCCCAGAGAAAGATTGCAATTTAGAATTCTGGGAATATGATAGTGGAAAGAAAAAAGTAGATTAGTCTGGATTTGTACAGGAACAGAGCCAAAAGTTGTTCAGATGTAAAAGAAGTTGTTTTTTGAAAAGATGAAAGGAGGCTAGAGAGGTGATGTGTGAGGCGAGGTTATTCCATATTTTGCCTACTGAGTTGGAGAAAAGGCAGTTACCTGCTGAATTTGTAATTCTAGTTGTGTTGACCTGTAGCTTTTCGGCGGAGCACAGCTGTTTCAAGTTATTATAGGGGATCAGGAGGTTATTAAGAGCAGGTGTCTTTAATGGTTGATATAGAATGTTATGTGTTATTAAGAGTTGTTGATATATAAGCTTGTTAGGAAGTTCTAACCAGTGTAAGTGTTTTAAGTTAAGACAGTGGTGAGTTCTATACTGGGATGCTGTGGCAAAGCAAGCTATATTGTGGTAGGATGTAGTCAGTTTCCTTAGGTTGCTTTTAGAGAGATTAGTGTAAATAGAAGAAGCATACATTAGTGTAGAGATAAGATGTGATTGTGCTAAGGTGGTCCGTGCTTCTGGTGTAAGGAAGGGTTTAATTCTGTACAGTGAACCAATCTTTTTATTAACTGCTTTTATGGTGTTATTGATGTGGTAATCATAGTTAAGATTATTATCAATAGTAACACCTAGCAGTTTGGTAGTAGAATCAGGGGAGATGACAGAGTTGTCACTTGCAGTAACAGTGAAGTTAAGTTGAGAAGATTTGTGGGTAGGTGTGAATAGTAACAGTTTTGTTTTCTTGGGGTTCAGGAGAAGACATCTTTTTGAGAACCACTGTTCGACTATTGAAAAGGTAGATTGTGTCAGTGACTGGAGTTCGGATTGAGTGGAAGCTGTGCATATAATGGTAGAATCATCTGCATATTGTATGCAGGTTGTGTTTTGGATAGATGATTGGAGATCATTAATAAAAATGGAGAATAGGAGTGGGTCTAGGATAGATCCTTGAGGTACTCCTAAAGAGATAGGCAATAGAGTAGATAGAGAATTTTTCCAGAGTACTGCTTGTTGTCGGTTTTCAAGATAGGATGAGAACCAGGATAAGGAAGAGGAAACCAATTCAAGGGATTTTAATATGTGTAGAAGAAGTGTGTGGTTGACCATGTCGAAGGCTTTTGACAGGTCTAGGAAAAGAGCAGAGGTTAGTTTGTTGTTGTTGCGGTTAGAGTTGATGGTGTTGGTAAATGAAAGTAGTGCAGTGGTAGTACTATGTGAAGGTCTAAATCCATGCTGAGTGTTAGCTAGTAGGTTGTTATGAAGGAGATGGTTAAGTAGTTGTTTGTGTATACATTTTTCGATGATTTTGGCTAGAGGAGATAATAGTGCTATAGGGCGATAGAGAGGTCAGTGGATTTACCTCCTTTGTGTAAGGGTATAATGTGTGATATCTTCCAGATTGCTGGAAAAGTACTTTCATTTATAGATCGGTTTATTAGGATAGAAACAGGGTAGGCAATAGCTTTAGCTGCTACTTGAAGGAATTCAGCAGGGAGATTATCTGCTGAGGGGGTAGTTGGTTTAAGTTTTTGTAAGAGAGATTGTATGTAGGAGGTGGGTATGGGTTGAAATTGAAGGGGAAGAAGGGAGTTGTTGATGTTACTTAAGAGGAGTTGGGAAGCATCAGGAGATAAGTGGTTAGCTAGACTTTGTATGGAGGTAGTAAAGAAGGTATTGACGTTATTGGCAATTAAAGAGGGATTATCAGGGTCTAAATTCTGTGGGTGTGGTGTAACTACTTTGCCTGGGGTGAGTAGATTATTGATGGTAGACCAGAACTTTTTTGGTTCTTTTTTGGTGGTTTGCTGAAGTTCAAAGTAATAATTTTTCTTATCTGAAAGGATGGCTTTTTTGGTATTGTTTCTGAGCTCTCTAAAGGTTTGATGATCTGTTGGGTTTCTAGAGGAGCGCCATCTTTTCCAAGCTTTATTTCTGAGTTTAATTTTTTGTTTAGTATTAGAGGTTAGCCAAGGTGCTGTTTTGGTCTTTGTTCTAATGGTACGACTTGGGGCATGTTGATTTAAGATTGCAAGGAATGCTGAGTTGAAATGTTCAACAGCATTGTTCAGTGAGAGGTGTTTAAGAGGGGTCCAGTTATATAGTGACAGTTCAGTTTGAAACTGTTCAGGATTAAATTGTTTTTTTGAATATAGTGTTCTGTAAGAGGTAGGTAAGTTTACATTAGTTTTAGATCTAATGACATAGGTGAGTGAGTGATCGCTGAGGTCATCTGGAAGGATGCCAGTTTGGTAGGTTTGTAGGGGCGAGTTTGTAAGAATCCAGTCTAAGGTGGTTTCTTTTTTACTCTTATTATTTATTCTAGTGGGACTATCAATTAGTTGCTTGAAACCATAAAGGTTTATATGGGAAGTAGGGTTAACATTGTTACAAGATTTCCAATCAATGTTAAAGTCCCCAAGGAACAGTGTTTCTTGAGGGAGGTTATTGGAGAGTTTTTCAAGAAGTTGCTCTAAAGTAGGGATGTTATTTCCAGGGGGGAGATATGCACAGATTATATTTATAGCTTTAGTAGTGTTAATTTGAATTTTGGAGCAGATTATTTCAACATTATTGTTTTGAGTGAAGGTAAGGTCAAGAAGAGTAAGCTTCAGGTTTGTTTTATATAGAATAGCTACTCCACCTCCCTTCCTGGAGGTACGATCTAGTCTAAAAATGTTATATCCAGGTGGGGTAATTTCAATGTCTTTAATTGAAGGTTTTAGCCAAGTTTCTGATAAGCATAGTATATCAAATTTGTGAACTTCTAATAGGGCATGGAGTTGCCTAATTTTGTTACAGATGCTACGTATGTTGAGATGGGCCAAAGTTAATAAGTTAGAGAGTGTAGTGGATGAAGGAGAGAAGGGGTTGATATGATTTGTGTGTGTATTGATAGTAGTAGCTTAAGGGCCTGGGTTGGGGTGTATATCACCATCTTGTAGTAGATGGAGTAGAGTGAGATAGTTTTCAAGTTTATGTTTTTGGAAGGTGTCAAGTGATTTCTTTATTTTTGTTCTTAGTAGTTTGCAGTGTAATAGTCTGTGGTATTTGGCAAGTAGGTAATTGGATTGTGAGGAGGTATGTAAGAAGGAAGGAGGTGTGGATGTTGTAGGTGTACTGGTATGTTTTGAGGGAAGTGAGAGAGAAAAAGAAATGGAGTGTTCATAGGAGGTTAGGAAGTAGGTGGCAATGAGAAGGAATAAAAGTAAGAAGCAGATAGGTAATTTTAGTTGTGACTGGAGTATAGTTATAGTCATGATAGTATAGTTGTAGCTTTGAGTGTGGTTTACTGGTGTTTTCTAGGTGAAAGTATTGTGGGAGTGTAGGGTGAGTGGTAGGGGCAGTGGTTTGTTAGGTGTGTTAGTGAGAGAGGCGTTGGGCTGGTTAGAGTATATGAATAGGTGTGGCTAAGTGCAGGGTGGTACCCAATTAGTAAGGATGTGAGTATGATTGGGAGGATGAAGTAAGAGGTGTGTCTAGAGGGGAGATAAATGTAGGACCCCTGGGGGTGGGTGGGATTTGGGGGTAGGGTGGGGAGCGGAGTGAGCCCGCAGGGCGAACGGAGCGGGAAGAGCCAAAGCAGAGAAGTTGAGAGGAAAACAATCAGAGAGGTGCTTATATTGAAGGTAAGTAGTCCAGGGGATGGAAGAATACTTGGTGTAAGTACTGAGTGAGGTAAGGTTGAGTAAGATAGAGAAAGGAGAAGGGAGGAAGTTGCAGAAAAGGCTAACAGATAGTGGGAAACAATAGGAATTAATATGCTGGAAGAAAAGTTTGGAGGGATAAGCAGTTCCAGTTGAAGGGAGCCACCTAGTGGACACAGCAGGTAATTGCTACCAGGATTACTAACTGAGTGTGCAAATGTGGTATGGGGCAGGTAGTTGGGGTTACTAATGGTTGCTGGTGGTCGAGGGAAGGGAGAAGCTATGGGTGGCTGCAGGCAGTTCTTACTTAGAGATAAGCAATACTTCAGGGTGCGAGAAGCATACAAATAGTGAATAAAAACCTGGAAGAGTTTGTAGGACGTACTTTCTTGCATCTTTCAGGAGGAGGCTATCCAAGAATATATAGGGTAAATCCCTAGGTAGGGTAGGTGACTGGAGTCTTTGGTAGGCTAAACAAACCCAGACCTACAGGTGGTCAATAGGCATCAGAGTTTCTTGCGTCTTTCAGGAGGAGGCTATCCAAGAATATATAGGGTAAATCCCTAGGTAGGGTAGGTGACTGGAGTCTTTGGTAGGCTAAACAAACCCAGACCTACAGGTGGTCAATAGGCATCAGAGTTTCTTGCGTCTTTCAGGAGGAGGCTATCCAAGAATATATAGGGTAAATCCCTAGGTCGGGTAGGTGACTGGAGCCTTTGGTAGGCTAAACAAACCCAGACCTACAGGTGGTCAATAGGCATCAGAGTTTCTTGCGTCTTTCAGGAGGAGGCTATACAAGAATATATAGGGTAACTCCCTAGGTAGGGTAGGTGACTGGAGTCTTTGGTAGGCTAAACAAACCCAGACCTACAGGTGGTCAATAGGCATCAGAGTTTCTTGCGTCTTTCAGGAGGAGGCTATCCAAGAATATATAGGGTAAATCCCTAGGTAGGGTAGGTGACTGGAGTCTTTGGTAGGCTAAACAAACCCAGACCTACAGGTGGTCAATAGGCATCAGAGTTTCTTGCGTCTTTCAGGAGGAGGCTATCCAGGAATATATAGGGTAAATCCCTAGGTAGGGTAGGTGACTGGAGACTTTGGTAGGCTAAACAAACCCAGACCTACAGGTGGTCAATAGGCATCAGAGTTTCTTGCGTCTTTCAGGAGGAGGCTATCCAAGAATATATAGGGTAAATCCCTAGGTAGGGTAGGTGACTGGAGTCTTTGGTAGGCTAAACAAACCCAGACCTACAGGTGGTCAATAGGCATCAGAGTTTCTTGCGTCTTTCAGGAGGAGGCTATCCAAGAATATATAGGGTAAATCCCTAGGTAGGGTAGGTGACTGGAGTCTTTGGTAGGCTAAACAAACCCAGACCTACAGGTGGTCAATAGGCATCAGAGTTTCTTGCCTTTCAGGAGGAGGCTATCAAAGAATATATAGGGTAAATCCCTAGGTAGGGTAGGTGACTGGAGTCTTTGGTAGGCTAAACAAACCCAGACCTACAGGTGGTCAATAGGCATCAGAGTTTCTTGCGTCTTTCAGGAGGAGGCTATCCAAGAATATATAGGGTAAATCCCTAGGTAGGGTAGGTGACTGGAGTCTTTGGTAGGCTAAACAAACCCAGACCTACAGGTGGTCAATAGGCATCAGAGACGTTAAGTCTCCAGAGGCAGGAACGCACAGCAGCCAAGGTGAGCTAAGTGATCTTCAGTCCAAGGAGAGGCGGGAGAACATGTCATTTGCAGGATTGGTAAGGTCATTGATTATCTTTCTGACTGTTCCTATGCAGCAAGTCTTGTGCAAGTCTTCCAAGGGTATAAGTGAAGAACCAATGATTTTCTCTACTGCCCTTACAACTCGCCTGAGAACCCTACATTTGGAGGCATTACAATTCCCATACCAGACTGTGATATTGTTGGTCAGGACACTCTCGATGGTGCCTCTATGGAATGTTTGGATGGACTGCGACAAGTTTGCTTTTCTCAGTTTCCTTAAGAAGTGCAACCATTGCTGTGCTTTTTTGACAGTGTAATTGGTGTGCCCTGACCAGGACAAGTCCTCTGAGATGTGTATTCCCAGAAAGTTTGTGTTCTTGACCCTCTCCGCTGAGACCTTTTATCTCTAGAGGTTTATGTGCTTCCTGACACCTTCTGAAATCCACAATCAGTTCTTTGGTTTTGCTAACATTCAATGCTATGTTGTTGCTATCGCAGCAATATATCAGATGTTCCACCTCGCTTCTGTAGGCTGTTTCCTGTCCCTTTCTGACCAGAACTATGATCATGGTGTCATCTGCAAATTTGATGATTTTATTGGATTCCTGTCTGGATACACAGTCATGTGTCATCAGGGTGAATAATAAAGGACTTAAGACACATCCCTGCAGCACTCCTGTGTTCAGAGTTATGCTTCCAGAACTGTTGTCTCCCACACAAACCTTTTGAGGCCTGTCCATCAGGAAACTTAGGATCCAATTACATAATGGGGTGTTGATGCCTAGCTGTATTAGTTTCTTTACTAAATTCTGAGGGACGACAGTATTGAAGGCAGAACTGAAGTTGATGAATAGCATTCTGGCATAGCAATTCTTACCTTCCAAGTGGGTTAAGGTTTCATGAAGTGCTAGAGAGATGACATCTACTGTGCACCTGTTCAGTCTATATGCAAACTGCAGTGTGTCCATAGTTGCTGGTATGCATGAGGTTACGTGATTTTTAACCAGCCTTTTGAAACACTTCATCCCAGTTGAAGTCAGAGCAACTAGTCGGTTAAGTAATAAGCCCTCTTCCTATCTGTTTATATTTCATAGTTATAGTTTGATGCATTTCTGTGCATTCCACAGATCCATTATAAAAGACAGACTTGCGCTTTTTGTATTAACTTTGCAGTTGATAAAGATGCCCTCTCTTTCTGCTAGCATTGCCATTTTGTGGTGTGAGCTGTTTGTCTTGACTGAGCCAAAACAGCTTGTTCCCAGCGGCACTTACTGGCCAGGAAGGTGCAGATATAGACGGAGAATTTATCATTATAATTTTAATAATCATAAGTTCATTTATTTCCTGTGTATCACCTCAGGACTGAGCTCAGACTATGTGTGCCTTTAATTAGGTGGCACATTTCCTGAGGTGTGTGGTACGATAGATTGCACTCATGTTGTCATTAGGGCCCCAGCAGGTCCACAGAGGAGTGGTACCAGAGCAAGAAAGGTTACCATTCCATCCGCTGCCAGGTAGTGTCTGATGCATGGGGGTACATCATCAACATGTCAGCCTAACACCCTGCCAGTGCCCCCAATTCCTATATCTGGCACAGTAGCTGGCTATATCTTCCTTAATGGTAGGATGCTCCAAGGACATTTTAATTATGTAATTAGTTATTCTTTTAGTTTTTTTTAATATTAATTAGTTATTCTTAGTAAAATGTATTGCTTATTACTAAACCACTCTTCCTTTGCTTTGTCTCCCTTTTTTGTTTTGTCTTCTGTTTTCGGGTGATGCAGGATATCACATGGATCCATGGCTTATGACTTCTGTGAGAAATCTGACAGTTGCTGTGGAAGATAATTTTAATACAGCCTTGTCCCAGACAGATATTGTAAATGAGAGAGTTTTTGGCATGTTAAAAAGCAATTCAGATGCCTGGATGAGTCTGGAGGTGCCCTTCAGCATGACCCAGCTACTGCATGCAGGATGTTTACTGCATGTTGGATTCTGTACAACATGATCATGCTCTAATCTGGTGGGAGGATGACCTGTGATGTCATTGCAGCTTCCAGTAAAAGTTATACCAGCAGGTAGCAGCAGCAGCATTAGTAGTAAGTGACCCCATGCGGCATGCTTAGGCATACTATACTGCTGCACAAGTAAAGAGGTGGCATGTACTCTAGAGCTATGGGCAATGGCATTCAGGTTACTGTTTTCTTTTTTTGTAATAAAAAACACATAGGGTATAATTGATGCATGCAATGATATATGAATGATGAGCTGTGTGGTGCAGGGTCTACTGTCATTGTTCATCAGTGATTCCCTCTTTAAATATTTTTTTCAGTGCAGGCAATCATATTACTGTTTGTAAAAGTTATGCCTGACTGCTCACTGACATCTATTAATTGATTTCAAATGGCATCATTACATTTTTTACTGTTTTCAAGAATATATTTTGCTTAGGGTCTCTACTTAAGTTTGCATGTACTGAATCTTTTGAAATGGTAATTTATTAAAAAGGTGTTATTTCAGTAGTGAATGCTTGTATTTTGCAAAATTGTATGTATTACAATCTCTAAACTTGTATTTAACATGAGTTCATATGTTGGACTAGAATGGAAAATGTATCCCATTCTTTTTTTATTATGCAGTGTTTTTCCAGTTTTACCTGTGCACATTAGGCATTATTTACTGTTCTTTCTTAAGATACTTACAGCAGATTAATTCGTTATGTCATGCTCACCAACTTGCGTCCTTAGAAACAGTAGTCATTATTTGTGCAGTGCTGACAGTGAAGCGGCATCAGTGCTATTGTTGATTGCAGGATACTTGCATATTTTTTCCGGTGTGTTATCCTCTTAATAGTGCATATTATTTGATTTATGTTCCTTGTAATTGTCGCCGTTACCACTGCTCAGATGAAACTCTTGATAATGGATGGACCCTTAATGGTGTTAAACACTGCAGTTTTCAAGTTATGCTCTCCACTTTTATTTCCAGATTCTTTTCTTTTCTTTTATGGTAGGCATTACCACTAATGAAATGAAATACATGCATGTACAAAACCTCGTAATCCTAGTTATGTATTCTGCAATTATATTTTTTACAAGTTGCCAGTATATTGAAGGGCACGATAGTGAAATGCTATGTTTCATAGTTTAAGTACCTAAAATGTCTAACCTGAGTCATAGTAGGACCAGGTCAAATGTGTTATACACAACATGTCCTAAAGGTGAAGGTACATGTGATCTCAAGGAGGGGTGCTGAATTTTGGATTGCTGTGATGATGTGACCTAATGGATGCACACTGATGTGATGTTACGCACACTGATCTCACAGTGCGATGGGACTGAGGCCTCAAATGATAGGTTCTGCTATGTGTATATGAATGCTGACATGGCCTGCATGTATTTTGTTGTGTTTGTTCCCCCTACTATTTCCACTACCCTCTTGAGAAGTATTTGTAGTACAATGTGATATGCCCTGAAAATTGAACTTGGTGTCATCATGTGATATTTAAATACTAAAAACCTCTGCCTGAGTACATTCTGTTTCTCTCTGTCCCACGGCCGTCCTTCCGTAGTGTGCACAACTTCCCTTAAACACATTCAAAGGTCCAACAAAAACAAAACAAAAATAAATCCTAAAGCAACTGCCTACATACAAGAACACGGACAGCGGAACCCCATACAAACCAGTAAAGGCTACCACAAGTCCTATTTTTATCAAAAGACCGTGAGCAGTTCCCTTAAACACATTCAATGGTCCAACAAAAACAAAACCAAAAAAACTGAAGCAACTGCCTGGATACAAGAACATGGAGAGCGGAACCCCGTACAAACCAGTAAAAGCTACTGCAAGTCCTACTTTTATCAACAGACTGTGAGCAGTGTAGGTCTATTATAATCTTTATTCTGTGATACTCCTACTGATTCTTATGCTGTGCATACTATTGGACCCCCCCTTTTCCTCCCATTTATTGTAACATATATATACATTTTTCCAAAACTTTGTATTTATTTTATATTCTTGTATTTTATTTATCTTATATATTACATGTATTTTATATTCTTATATATTATTCTCCTGTTTATTGTAACAAATATATACAGTTTCCCAAAGCTTTGCATTTATTTTATATTCTACTTCTGCTTTTGAGTTCACATAGATAAACAGACGCTTTTAGGTAACTGACCCGGTCTAGCTGGTTGATTGTTTTTCTCTTCTCACAGCTTTCTCCAAATCCTAGTTCATAGCCACCCCCCCTTTTCTTGTTCTCTTAACATAATTCTATTGTAAGTTTCCTAGCCCTGTCAAACCTGTTTACTCACAGCTTTCTCCAAGCCCTGGCTCTTAGTCCCCCTTTCTGTTTGTCTCCTAACATAATCTTATTGTAAGCTTCCCAGCCCTGTCAATCCTGTTTATTCCCTCCCTCTTCCTCTTGAGAGTTTACTTATTCCTCCCCTTAGCTGCAGCACCATCTTTAAATACTTTGACCATCTGCTCTCCATTCAGATTTCCTACTATACTGATAGTTTTCTTTCCAAATAGCAACTCCGCAGTTGGTTTCAACCCACTATGCTCAGGCTCACTCCGCTCCTGTGCCCTACCCCCATTCCCACCCACCCCACATCAATTACATTTATACTTACTTTAGCTCCTCCCCTAACCCACCATCCAATTATCCACCTCCAGTTCCCCTTTCATTACACCACTAGCCACACCTCTTCACTTCCTCTTACATTACATCATTAGCCACACCTCCAACCAAACCCATGTATACACAACATCTTAACTCATCTCATTATTACCCCATCAGTAAACCTCTTCTCCATCACTACATCTCGCTATTGCACACTAATTCTCACTCCTGTAGTCAGCCACATCCCATACTACAATGTCCATCTCTGCTATCACTACTCTACCTTATCACTCTCTTTCAATATCCTACTACAGCTAACCTCTCTACATCATTCTTCTACCTCTTCCTCCCACTGCCCATTATCCTCTCAACCCATACAGTCTGAACACACCACTTCCTTCTCATACATTTCAGCCAGCCTTTACAACACAAGCATATTACTATGTACCAGAATAAAGATTTGCCTCCCCACCATCACCACAACAATAATATTTTCTCTCTAAATTATCCAATCAAAGTAAAATGGAAACTAGAATACACTATATCCTGTAACAAACCTATTGCTATGCGGGGACATACATCCCATCCCGGGTCCTATCTCCTCTCCTGTGCAACCCCACAACTCCCGTAAATCAATAAACTTTACTACAATTAACCTACAAAGCATCAGAAATAAAATACCTGACTTCCATGCATGGATAGCCCACAACAAGCCCGATATTATTGCCACAACTGAAACATGGCTAAAACCCTATATTAAGGACACAGAATTCATTCCTCCAGATTTTGTCTGTCTTAGGGCCAACAGACCCCGAAAAAAAGTGGAGGCATCTCTCTAATATACCCCATGTTCTTCACTATTGTTCCATATAGTTACTTTCCTTAAAATGAATAATTGAAAAAACTTCTGTGTGATAGTCATTTACATTCCCCAGGCAATAGCATCCCAATTCTTGAGGAAATCCTTGTCTGGGCATCTACTAACATAAAAAATGAGACTATCTTAGTGGGATATGTAAATATCAACTGGTTAGACATATCCCCACACCACTCTAACTGCAGTATCAGTCTATATAAGTTCACCCAGCTAGTTAACACCATAACCAGGTCTAATAAAATAAATACTAATGGCTCAATCCTAGACTGGATTTTAATGTCCGACCCAAATAAGATTACATCCACTGGTACATTCTCCAGTAGTATAAGTGACCACTTACCGACTTTTATACAACGTGAATGTACCACAACAATTAATAAACATCAGTACAGGGTTACCAGAGATGAGTCCCAGTTCTGTTCCTGTAGCTTTAACCAAAGGTTGCATAGCATCAACCAGGATGCACTAAAATCACTTCCCCTTGATGAGGTAGTAAAGTTCTTTAACTCAACCTTCCTCAGCATACTAAACAATCTCGCTCCCCTTAGACAAAAGATAGTAAAGACCAACCATGCCAGTTGGCTAACAAGATCCACTAAGGAACGCAGGCACAAATCATGGAAAATTTGGCAAAAAAATAAAAACCCATCTGACCTCACCCAATTCAAACAGCTCCAAAACCAAGTTAAGTGTATAACCCCACCTGTACAGTTTCTATGCTGTCTCAGTGATTTCCTAATTAGAGTGCAGTTGTGCCTTACATTACAAAATCAACACAAGCAAAACCCACAGAAATTCTGGAGCTCTCTCAACTCTTTATTAAACCCAGGTTCTAGTAATCCTTGCCCAGACCCAAATAAAACACCCATTGAAATTGCTGCAACCTTCAACTCCTATTTCATAGATACTATAGGCAATCTAACCTCTACCTTTCCCAAGACCAACTTGTCCACCACATACCTCTCCACAGCTAACACAAGTACACCCTCTATTCCCAACTTTACTCTGTCACCTATACCCACCTTGACTATTAAAAAATTTCTTCTAAAACTGAAACCATGCACAAAATGTCCCTGACAATATACCCACCAAATATCTGCAAATCCCTGCCAACTCAGTTGCTTACCCTATCAGCATACTTCTCAACAGATCTGTCCAAGAATCCTATATGCTCATCTGGAAAAAAGCTTATATCCTCCCACTTCACAAGGGGGGCCCCAACATAGACACCACCAACATCCGCCCCATTATTATACTATCACCCATCTCAAAGATTCTGCAAAAATGTATTCATTCTCAACTTCTTCACCATCTGACTTACAACCACATCCTCTCCCCCACCCAACATGGATTTAGACATAGTACCACCACTGCCCTCATATCCTTCATGGACACTGTCAAGCTGAGCCCGTAACACTGGTAAAATCGTATTTTCACTATTTCTTGATCTTTCTAAAACTTTTGCTACTGTATCCCACTCTCTCTCCTAACAAAACTCTCTAACATAGGTACCTCACCTCAAACTCTAACCTGGTTCGTTAATTACCTCACTGACAGGCAACAATTAACTAAGTAGCAGAACTCTTACTGCCATTTCCTAAACATTAACACTGGTGTTCCTCAAGGATCCATTTTAGGCCCATTTCTGTTGTGTCTATAAGACCGAAAGTGCATATGTGTGACTATATAAAAGTCGACACATAATGCACGGAACTGACAACAGTGAACGGACACGTAATTTTAATTTTTCCCTAGGGAAAAAACTTAGCAGCCGTTCACTAAAAAAAAAAGTAATTCAACACCATAAACAGGTGGGGTGCTTTGGCATCCTATATTGAGCCAAATCTTACCTGACTAACCAAGCTAGGCAAACTTTTGCCTCCAGTCTACTACTACCCACTCTCCTATATACTGCTCCTATGTTTGTCAACCATGCTAGAAAAATGCTACAGCCAAATAGCTAAATTCACAGCTTATATGCCTTATAGATCCTGTCATGATGACCAAACGCAGTAAGCTAAAAGATCCTTCTTTATTCCAACAAAATAGCACAAGTACTAAGTACTTTCACAGAGCATATCTGCTTCTTTTTTGTTGGAATAAAGGGAGTTCTTTTAGCTCGCTGCATTTGGTCATCATTTTTGGACATTTTATTGCATTGGATTGACCAACCAACTTGGTACTTGTTCTTATTTTTATAGATCTCATCACTGCATGGTAATAAAACAGATTAACTTATTAGAATTGTCTCTCAATCTAATATTCACACAACTAAAAACTGTTCACAATCTCATTTTCCAATCTGAAAAGTGCCAAACACTAAAAAATATTGTGTAACTTTATTCCCTGTTTTGAACTCTTCACTCTACTGACAAATTCTTATTGCACCCAGTTAAATCAAACAATACTGCAGGAGACTCACTGCATTCTCATATCTCTAAAGTTTGGAATTTCATTACCCCGCAGTCAGACAAAACTAACAACCTGAAATCCTTCAAGCTACAGTTGGAACAATACCTAAAGGTCTCACGGCTTTGCTAATGCAGCATACTTGGCTAATCACCCAAACGTATCGTGATCTAATATATCCCATTTTATTCTAAAATGACTACTTGGCCAGTAATCTTCTATCTTATCTGTACTATCATGTCTACTTGGCCACTGACTCACCTCAACTTTATGTTATGAAAGTTCATGTGATCACTATCCAATTATTATAAATAATTACAGACCTAAACTTTGTCTACACACTCATTTCAATCTACATTTGAATGATTTTTCATGTCATTGTGTTGCCTGTATCATGATAATAATATGTTTGTATTCTGATTATTCATATGTATCTTGTCAATGTTTTTCACTCACTAACGTATACTCAATCATTGTTTGTCATTATTGTATACTCAAATGATTTGTCACAATATGTATGTGTAAGCATTGTTATTTTTTTATATCTTGTGTAGCTTTTTTCCCAAAGACTCCTCTAAAATGAGGTTTTCCACCAAGTTGGACTTTCCTGGCCAACAAAACCATGAATGCAGCACAATTCTCAGTATATTAAAATACATAGTACATTTGTGTAAGTAAACTTACTATAGCGGTTGATGTTTAATTAAATTGTTGCTGCAGTAAACTTGGCAATGTGAGATATATACTACCTAGAATGTAACAGCTAGCCAGTCTTCCAAAGGCTTGGGGGCTCCTTCCAGGCTGCTGGTTGCACAAGCTCCACAGGGAGAAAAGCAGCAACCTGTGTGCCAAAATATTCAGGACTTTCTTCCAGCTGAAGAAGAGAGACTACTGTCCTGATAAGAGAGGTAAAGATAGGTATAGATATGCAAATCCTTATCCAGCATAAATACAAACAGGAATGAAGGGACCACGTACTGCAGCTGTAATTTAATCAAACATCTACTGTTATATTAAGTTTACTTCATTCATAAATCACTGATGCAGAAGCCTTAGCTATATGGGTAGATTTTCATAGCTTATCGAGATTGGTAGGAGAAAAGCTGAGGACAAGAGCCATGGAGAGCGGTCCCAGCAAAGCCTTTTCTAGACCTGGAAAAGGAATCTAGTTTCTAGTGCTTTGTAAAAGTATGTACAGAGGGCCAAGTAGCTGCCTGTACAATGGTTCTCAAGGCCACCCCTTTCCAATAAGGCATCAAAGTAGCCAGGACCTTGGTAGAATGAGATTAGACTTGGCCTGTAATAAATAGCAAAGGACAACCATCCAGAAATAGTCTGCTTTGATATGGATTGTGAAATTAAATAAAACCAAAAATGAAATAAAAAAAACTCCTATTTTTGTGCAAAAAAGAGGAAGGAGTCTAAAGAATTTATTTCAAAACAAGTTAAGCTATACATAGAAAACATGTGCCAATCCTGGAATGTTCAAATGTTTAAGTTGCAATTTATGTGACTGTTTATTGACAGATGTTAAAGATATCAGAGCAGGAAGTTATTGCATTAATTTGAATGGAAGATACACACGTAAATGGAAGTTTATTGTGCATGTAGTTGTATGCTTGTCATGCAGTTCTTTTTATGTTGGGCGTACTACAAGGGAGCTTAACAAAAGGATGTACGAGCATAAATATGCTATAAGCATACAAGATGAAAATAATGCATTGGGCAGGCATTACAAAGAGAATACATGTGATGTTAACTTTATGTTCTGTGTTTTAGATGAAGTTTTGAATGTGGATAGTAAATTTGATGCAGAAGAAGAGCTGGGATAGAAAGAATATGACTGGCAAGTGAAATTAAATGCTTGCCATCCACCAGGGTTAAATGATAGAAAGGAATTCACTGCTTTCCTTAAAAGGAAAGGGTTGCAATATTGGCATCAAAGGTCATGTGTTTATGAAAAGGGGTATTTAAATATTTTAAGTTTTGTTGTCACATTATGCAGTCTGAAGAAGTCCAGTGCAGATGAAAGCACTAACTGATTGATGTGGGTTTATTTGCTATTAAAGTCACGATCGTTATTTCGGCTCTGGTCCAATTTTATTTCATTTTTCTTGTTTTTTTCCAGTATTAGTGGTGTTTATTTTCATTCCTTTTAAGATACATGGAGAGTCAAGCAATGTCTAACTTTATGACTGTGACACCAGGTGGGATTCTAACAGATACACGCTGAGTAGTTCGATTATCCTGAACCAGGAAGGACGGATGAACAGATATACTGCTTCTAATGTTTCTGGTGCTTCTAACAATGAAGGAATGTTTGTCAGATATGATGTGGTGCTTAATGGATGTTTAGCGCCTCCATCTGATCCTTTCGAAGGACTAAAGAATATGGCTGGTAGCAATCTTTCTGTTGGTCCCAATTACTTCCAGATGTTTAATCAGTTGGAAGAAGACTTGTTAAAATTGAAAAGATTGAGTGGGATAATGTTTACTTTGAAAGCTGTTTAAAAATGCAAAGCGTACCTAAAGGCTTGAGAGTATCAGTTATGCCTGTAGGGAATGATTTTCCAGCTGACTTTCTCAATAGATGGGTGGCTCTTAAAAAACAGGGCTGCAATACGTTGAAATGTTGTGTGAACTTAATATGAGCAAGATGGAGGACCTTAATAAAAATATTAGGTCAGCCTTCTTTAAGCTCAAAGATAATTTAACTGCGGAAAATTTTGATGCCAAATTTTCCTTGATTGAAGAGAAACTAAACAAGAAAAATGAAGTATTAAGGAAATGTAAAACCAAAAAATTCCTAAGGGTTAAGGCAGACTATGAGCCAGCAGAGTATAACAGTGAATCAGCAGCTGTGGGCATGAACAACGTGCAGCAGCAGACATTAGTGAGAATGTTGAGAGAGGAAACAGAAGGAGTTCAGTTGAAGAAAACACAACGCATAAATCTAAGCGTTTGGCTCAGAGAAATGAGCCTTTTAACCCTCCAGATGAAACTATTTTGTCTAATAATGTCTCCAGTGACAAAGCTGTTTCTAATAACATCAAGCAGGGTTTTCAGAGGGAGCAGAGCATTCAACCAGTGAGAGTCTATCAGCATCATGAAAATCAAAGCAGGACTTGGGCAGAGGTAGCGTCGATGCCTCACAAGAACTCTTATCAAAAGAAGAATTGGAAAAAAGAAGAATGTTCAGTGATAAGTGATAAAAGTATTGCTGACATTGTGTTTTTTTATTGTAAACTTGTCCAGCCTTGTTCTCACTGATGATTTGTGCAACGTTCTTAAAAGGGTTGGAATTTTGTGCCCTCTAGAAGGGCTAGTAAGTGTGATACTATTCACACTTTAAGAGATTATGTTTGGAAACTTAATTTGAAATTGTTGTATCCTAACAGTGCTGTTGTTTCAAAGATGTTTCACAAACCTAGTGTTTATAACACTCCATTGGTTAAAGAAATGGAATTGTTTTTGATGGTGTGTGAACAGCAAATTATTGAAATGTTTGATAAAAAGCCTGAGTTTAAATTTTTCAACCTCACGTTTGCGCAAAGCAAGCTTTTACATGATTTAGTTAATAATGAAGAAATTTTGATTTCTAAAGCTGACAAAGGTAATGCTTTGGTCATTCTTGATAGAGTTCATTATGTTCAAGAAATGGAAGAAATGTCATCTGATAAGCTATTTTATGAAAATATTGCCTTCAATTAAGTTAAAAAAATAGGCACACCAAAAAAACCACGCAAAAAAAGTAGCCACACCAAAAAAAAAAACGCAAAAAGAAGCCGAAGATTTCATCAAGCACCGACTTTCTGAAAGTCAATTTAAAACCACCTTTGCTCACTTAACCAATGAACTTGAATTACATATTAATGAAGTTACTACAAGAAAGAGGTCGAAACTAGACCGTGATATTAGTATTTATGATCAAAAGGCAGCTTATCATTAGTTTGTACCAGGTTTTCGTAATTCTATGGCCCAACAACAAAGGTCGAACTTTGTTTACCAGCCCAAAAGTTCTTCCTTTCCATCATCTAAGCGTTTTCAGGGTAACGCTGACACTTTTACTAACAGCAGTCCTAACTATAACGTGTCCTTTCCACCTTTGGACTCTGGTTCTGTTTCCTCTAGATTGGGCACTAGATCGGACAGAGTATTGGACAGCAACAACGTTGTTGTTACTAGTAAATCATCTGACATCCATACTAGCAACTCTACCGACCTTGTGGTCACCACTGCTAATAATAATGATAAAAACGTGACTCTACCGACTGATGGTTCTTCTAAGAAGAACAGTTCTAATGCATATGGTAGAAGCACCGTGCTTACCAGAAGCAGGACTTTTTTGGGCTCAAGTTCGTCGGGGGACGAGGCATAAGTGACGTTACAGATGATTTTGGTATAATTAACTTGACTGATTTCTCTTTCACTACGGTGGAATTGACTGTGTTGAAACATGGCTTTAACTTTATTCCTAGTCAGAAGGCTGACTATGGTAGGACTATCATAGATATTAAGAAATTTACTAGGCAATTAAATCTGTCTTTTTTGATGCATGACATATCTGAAAATATCAATGTAGTTAGTAAACCTTCTTGCTATGTTCCCAATTTACATTATACCATTAAATCATATGAGGAATTGTGTGTTAAGGATGTGAACTTGCTGTTTAAGAGAAAAAACTTTTATCATGACAATTTAGACTATTCAGAAAGAAAAGCATTAAAACATTTAAAAGAGTTAGCTCCATTGTTTAGATTTATGAAAAGTGACAAGGGTTCGAACATAGTAGTTATGAAGCAGGACCATTACCATCAGAAAATGTTAGACATTTTAGGGAACACTAGTGAGTATGAAACAGTCACATTGTTTGACATTATGAAACGTTTTAATGATGTGCATTCCTACGTGTATGACGCCTTAATGTGTGGTGAAATCAGTTTTAGTCTTTACAACTTTTGTGTGGTTGACAATCCAAAGATTGGTGTTATTTTTGGGATTCCTAAAACCCACAAAGATGTTACAAATCCACCATTACGTCCAATTGTTTCATCTCCTCACTCAGTCACTGAGGGTATTTCATTAATAATTGATGCTTTATTGGGCCCTTTATTGGAAAACCAACCATCTTATATTAAAGATTCTTGGCACTTTTTAGATAAAGTAAAAATGTTTCAAGAAAAAAAGATTTTTGACCCAGTAGTACATATCGTTTTTACTTTAGATGTTAATTCTTTATACACCTGCATCCCCCACAATGAGGGAGTAGAAGCGGTACGAAGTTTTTTGGTAAAAAGAAAACTATTAAATAACTCTCAGATTTCTTTAGTTTGCAGATTTTTGGATATTATTTTGGAAAATAATTTTTTCTTATTTAGGAAAACATATTTTAGACAGAAACGTGGGGTTGCTATGGGTTCCCCAGCGGCTCCAGCTTATGCCAACACAGTTATGGCTTGGTGGGAGGAAGAACTTTTGCCCACATTACATACTAATTTTAATATTATTTTTTACGGTAGATATATTGATGATTTAATTTTTGTTATTGAGGGAAATAAAAATACTGTGGACAATATGGTACACAAAATTAATTCTTTGTCGGGTTTTCTTCAATTCACCCTGGGTGACGTAGGACTAGCTGTCAACCATTTGGACGTGCACCTTTGGTGGGATTTTGATGACAACTGTTTTCAAAGCAAAATTCATAGAAAAAGAACTTTTACTAATGGATACTTACATTTCTCTAGTGGCCATCCGAAATACATCATTAAAAATATTCCTAGGGGACAATTTATAAGAGCCAGCCGTATGACCACCAGGGAGATAGATGTGTTATATGAATTTCATTATATTGTGTATTTGTTTAGTCTTAGGGGTTATGAAGAAAACTTCTTAATGGACATAGGAACTGAGGTTTTTAACAAGCGGGTTTCCCTTTTTCCACCGATATTGATAAAAGGTTTTACAAAAACCCATAACAAAGATAATGAAGTAAATACACAGGTTAGGAATCAAGTTAATGTTGAACATTATTGTTCTTTTGAAATGAGTTCAGACTGTTTTCGGATTAGGAAGATTTTAGAAGAGAATTGGAAAGTCATTCAAGGGAATCAAGACATCATTAAAGCAGTTGGTTCTAAACCCAACTTTGTGTTTCGTAAAAACAACACATTGAAAACGATTTTAGAGAGAGCCAGTACCGGTAATATTCCATCTATTTTTAGTAACAATAATAAAAAAGGTATGTTTAGATGTGAAAATTGTACTGTATGTTGTTTTATTTTTGAAGGTCCCTTCATTAACGTTGTCACTTCAGATAGAATTCTAGAGGTGCCAGGCTATGTAAATTGTACCAGTAGTGGGCTTGTATATATTGCATTATGCTCCGTCTGCCCAGCTTTCTATGTTGGTATGACCACTAGAAGCTTGGGCAAACGTATTAAGGAGCATTTATATGCCATTAAGACAAAAAATCATAATAATGCTTTATACAAACATTCAATTTCTTGTACTAATTTCAAAAAGTTTTTGTTTACTGTTTTGGAAACATGCACACATGATGGTAGAGCTGGAGATTTTAAGAATTATGTTGAGCAACGAGAAGTTTTATGGCAGATCAGATTACATTCTGACAATCCCCCTGGGTTAAACGAATCTATTAGTCTGAAATGTTTTTTAAAATATCGTAAACTTTCTATTTCCAAACATTTAGATAGAAGTAGTTTATTAGAGTTATTGTTATAAATGCATTTTTAATGTTTTTATTCAATTTTGATTTAATGGTATTGCCTTTTTAAATTTTGATTAACTGTGCAATTAATCATATGACGTATTAATTGATTAGTATATTTAAGTGATGTGTTTGGTCATATGTTTTGTATTCTGATGAAGTTTGTTTTAACGAAAGCGGAGATTAAATCTATTATACGCTAACGCAGGGCTGTGTTCACTTCGTGCTTCTTCTGCCTTTTCGTTTGGTTTACTTAAGTTAAAAAAATGTTTTCTTTTATTGATGGGGAAATTGAAGAATGGTTTCTTACTGGCCATATTACTGATGATATCAGGATGTTTTGATTGATGATGCCCATCTGATGAGCCATATTTTCAGCTTACCTAAGATACATAAAGATTTAGATAAGCCACTGATGCGGTCTGTTGTGGCCAGTAATGGCAGCAACACTGAAGCGTTGGCAATTTTTGTAGGTAGACATCTTCAGCAAGTAGTGGATATGAGTTCTTCATATATTAAGGATTCCTTTGATTTTAAAAATGCAGTAGAAAAAGTGAAAGTTGATGAAAATGATATTTTAGTTACATTCGACATAAAGTCACTATACACTGTAATTCCCAATGATGAGGGCATGGAAGTGGTGAGGTTGGAATTGTATGTCCAAGAAATTCTCACCTAATATAGTTAGCCTTCTTATGGAAATCTTAGATATTATTCTCACTATATATATTTTTTAATTTAATAATAAGTTGTATAGGCAAGTTAATGCAGTAGCTATGAGTGCCGGAATGGCATCCAGTTATGCCGATATTTACATGCATGGTTGGGAAAGGTGTCATGTTTTTGAAAGTGTTTTTATGAAATATATTATATTTTTTAATCATTTTATTGATGATGCTTTTTTAATTTGGAGAGGGGATGCCAAATTATTAGAAGTGTTTTTGACTTATTTAAATGGAGTGAGTACCTTTCTACAATTTACATTTGTCTATGATGTTAGGGTCTTAAGTTTTTTAATATGGTGGTGCTGCGGTAGCGCTGTCACCTCACAGTAAAATGTTGTCCCGTTCGATTCTCAGCTAGAGCATCTTCTGTCTGGAGACATGCGTGAATGGGCGTACATTCGTTGAAGGTTGTGTGTCAGGGCTGGCAACTCGGCACGTAAAAATCCACTGCCAATCATTAGCAGACCAGAGTTTCGCTGTGGCGACCCCTAACCGGGAAAAGCTGAAAGACACAACAACAACAGCATAGTCAAAGAAAATGGTAAATTGACTATATCTATTTTTAATAAAAAGGTGCAAAATAACTCTTACTTGCTTTATGACAGTATGCACCCCAAAAAGACGAAATTAAATATTGTTAAGGGGCAGCTAAACAGGGTACATGAGCTGACTGATAATTGTGTTTTTGAAAATGAATGCACAGTTTTATGTAGTAAATTTATCAGCAGAGGGTATCCTAAAGAAGTTGTTGAAAGAAGTTATAAGGAAGGTGTTAAACAAAGAAAAGATGGCTTTCAGGTGGTAAAAAGAAAAATCAGAATGATTTCAGAATTTGATGGAAGTTGCTAATAGTGTAGACTCACATTCTATAAAAAATATAGTGAGCAACAATTGGACATTTTTAAAATGTAGTCCTGAGATTAGTAAAGCTGGGGGTGATGCTCCTATTTTTGTGCAAAAAAGAGGAAGGAGGCTAAAGAATTTATTTCAAAACAAGTTAAGTTATCCAATCTTGGAATGTTCAAATGTTTAAGTTGCAATTTATGTGACTATTTATTTGAATGGAAGGTACACATGTAAACCAAAGTTTATTGTGTATTTAGTTATATGCTTGTTATGCAGTTCTTTTTATGTTGGGCGTACTACAATAGAGCTTAACAGAAGGATGTATGAGCATAAATATGCTGTAAGCATACAAAATGAAAAGAATGCATTGGGCAGGCATTACAAAGAGAATACATATGATGTTAACTTTATGTTCTGTGTTTTAGACGAAGTTTTGAATGTGGACAGTAAATTTGATGCAGAAGAAGAGCTGGGATGGAAAGCATATGACTGGCAAGTGAAATTAAATGCTTGCCATCCATCGGGATTAAATGATAGAAAGGAATTCACTACTTTCCTTAAAAGGAAAGGGTTGCGTCATTGACATCACAGGTAATGTGTTTATGAAAAGGGTATTTAAATGGTTTAAGATTTGTTGTCACATTATGCAGTATGAAGAAGTCCAGTGTGGACGAAAGCAATTACTGTTTGATGTGGATTTATTTGCTATTAAAGTCACAGTTGTTATTTTGGCTCTGGTCCGGTTTTATTAATTTTTTTTGTTTTTTCCGGTATTAGTGGTGTTTGATATGGATTGTCCTTTTTTTTCATTCATAAGAAGTAAACAGTTGATTAGCTTTTCTAAGGGATTTAGTTCAGTCAGTATATTATCTTAGTTGTCTAATTCATATCTTAAGTATGAAGACTCTTTTTCTCCGTTTTTTTTTTCAGCTCTGAAAAGAAGCCAGCGAGTTTAATGGCTTGATTCAGAGTAAACTCTGAAACTACTTTAGGCATGATTGAGGCATTTGTTCTTAAAGTAGTCCAGTCACTAGTGAATACCAATTAGGCTTGTCACACCATAAGAGCTTACAAGTCAGGTACTCTTCTTGCAGATGTCAGAGCAATGATTAAAACAGTCTTCCAAGTAATGAAACATAAATTGGTTTGATCCTCGCCTTTGAAAGGGAAATTTACTAGGCTTAAACTGGCCTCCAAAGGAAGCTATTCTAGTACTTGCCAGTGAACCTATAAACCTATAATGAACTAGTTCAAATAGAGACAGAATTAACTTTTCCAGCACAAAATTAAGATCCCATGTAAGTGCCACCTGTTTCCTATGTAGTGTTAAATGTAAAACCTCTTTCAAGAATAGCTTGACCAGTGACAGAGAAGAAAGAGAAGGAACCATGAGCAGACTTGCTGAAGTGACCAAAAGATGAACTTTGATAGAGGAGTAAGATAGGCCACAGGATAGTACCTTGCACAAATATTGAAAAATCAGTGGTTCAGAAACCTTAAATATGTATTGGTTGTTAATGTGGCACCAACTATCAGTATAAGATTTCCTAGTAGCATGTTTCTTTGCCTCCTTTAATACCTGTTGCACATCCTCAAAAAAGTTCCTAATAAATATCAAAACTGAAATATCCAGGCAATCAGCTAAAGTTGTTTGAGTCTGGGGTGTATCGAACTCCCACTGCCTTGTGTGAGTAGATTCATTGTTTGAGAAAGCTTGTAGGAATTACCCTTAGCTAGTTCCATAAGAAGGGAGAACCACTGTGGCCTGGGCTAGGAGGGAGTCACTGCAGTGATTTTTAAAGAGTCTTTCAGAATCTTCAGAATGAGTTGGATATCAGTGGAAAGGGTGGAAATATATACAGGAACATTTCTGTCCAAGGGAATGAAAAAAACATTTGTTTTCTGGGTCAGCTTGTCAGAAACCCTAGAGCAGAATGTGTTTTGTCTGTTTTGAAAGGAGGCAAACCTATCTACTTGAGAAATTATCCACAATGGAATCAGTTTCTGGAAGAACCCCCACATTAAAATTCCATTCATGAGGGACTGTCCTTGGTCATGCTCAGCTTGTCTGCCACTTCATTTTGTTTGGATAGAATATAGGAATGGACACACCTTACCATGCAAAACCTGATGCATCAGTTATTACAAATTGTTCAGGGGATGTGTGAGAGAGAGAGAGAGAGGAAAAAAAGTGAAGTCCTAGTTCAAGATTATCTGGTTCTTCCACCAAAGTAACTCTATATCTACACAAAGCCCATCACTGGAGTCTAAAAAGTCAGTGGGTGCAGATATTGGGACCAGTGTCTGGGAACCATTGTTTTTGTGTGTGTGTGTGTGTGTGTGTGTGTGTGTGTGTGTGTGTGTGTGTGTGTGTGTGTGTGTGTGTGTGTGTGTGTGTGTGTGTATAAAATCTGGCAAGAGGAAACCTCAGAGTCATACACGCCTTGCACCCTGGAACCCTGAGATATTCTCTGGCTGAAGTCTAAGGCTGAGAGGAGGAACTCTAGTTCCAGATCTAGGTCTACTTTTTCATGAGGAAGGAATGCCTCTAATATGAGGATACCCAGAAGGCATACTTAAAGCACTATACCATCAAATGAAATCAAGGAAAATTATTTTTGAATGTTGACCTGGAATTCTAGATTGATAAGGAGATTTCTTATCTATATAATAGACTCCTAACACTTTGAGAAAGACTATGGAAATAAAGTAAGATATCTAAATAAGAAAAAATGTGAATAGTAACCATAAAAAGAGGTGAATAACTTGCAATCTGCAAAGGGTAAGTATAGGAGCTAGATATTTTGAAAACACCATTGCAGCAATAAGTAACCCAAAGTGGTTATGCAGATAACTGATAATATAATCCTGACACAGAAATCCTTAGAAAACTGCAGCAATACGTACGTGACCCAGACAGAAATTCTTAGAAAACTGTGGCAATATGGATGTGATAATAAACTTCTTTCAGTTTTAAAGTTAATAAACAGAGTTTATAGGGGGCATTTTTTTGAATTGTGGAACTTCCACAAAACAAAATATTTATCCTTTGACCAGATTAGTGCTACTAGGCTAGTGGCCTCTTTTCAGGGCAGAACTGAGGTGCTATTTATATTTCGAGGGGAAATTTGGGCAGGGCATTGGATAACTTTCCCTACTGTTAGCAACAGGGATGCTGTTTGTGGTTGCACTTCCTGCTTCCAGTCTGAGTGCTGAGGCGGCTCAGAGAAGCAAGAAGAAAGATAGCGTATAGTAGTGTTGAGGAAAAGATGGTGAATCAGAGGGTAAGAAAGTCAGATAAGAGGTGAATGAATCAGCAGTTTCAATGTATGAGTTGACACCAAGGAGCGATGATGCAGAGGAGCACCTTAGTAAGAAAAAAATCAGAGTGGAGGGATGAATTAAGAGATTCAGGAGCTCTGTTTCGGGAGGAAACGTTCTAGGTTGAGTCACAGGATGGATGTATAATTACAGCCCTCCAGTTGGGAGGGTTGTGGGATGTCTACTTAAGAGTTATGGTGAATGGGAAAGTGAGATGGCAGCATTGTGGGGCAAAATATGGATAAGATACAGGAAGAGGAGGTGATAGAGACTGTGGAAAAGAAGAGGTCGTACGCACAGACGGTGAAAGAAGGAAACAAATGAGAGGAAGGAGTGAGAGAGATGGCAAGGAAGAAATTTGTGGTAAGACTGAGTAGTAAAGAAGGAAAAGGACTTAAAAGGCATGAGGTTATGGGCACAATGATTGCACCTTTGGGTGCTTCCCGTAAAGAGGTAAGAGATTTTATACACCATTAATAAAGAAACTATTGGAACATTTTGTTTTGGACAGTATATGGAGAAACTTTTAGAGCAATTTGAAGTTTAAAAACTGTAAGCCTTTGAATTTATATGTGGTACAAGCTTTTCATATAGAGACAAAGTGATGATTTTTGTGTAGTTTCAAACTGAAGTTGAAAAAGAAATGTTAAATGACTATTTAAAAACTTGATGTAAAGAAGTTATGGACACTACGAAAATCTATCATAGAGGTTTATGGACTGGGGGATGGGAATGTGGGGTAATTTTGAAAACGGAAAATGAAAAATTAAAACATATTCTAAGTGTGATAAATTTAGAAGGTAACATGTTTTGTTTAATATAAGGGACAATCAAAAACGTGCTGTTTTTGTAGAAGAAACAATCATTTGATAAGTAATTGTGACAAAAGAAAATGTTTTATTTGTGGCAAGCCAGGGCATGAATCTAAGAAATGTGACATAATGTGTTAAAATGTAGGCAAACTGGACATCTATGAGTGGATTGTAAAGAAAATATAGAAGTCAGAGAGAAAGAGCAGATACAGGAATCTGTACATAATTTAGAAAGAAATATAGAAGAGGAACATGAAGAACAGATCACTGCACAAGAACATAATATAGAAAGAATAGCAGATGAAAAACATGAAAATAGTAAATGGGAGGAATTGGTACAGGAAACATGACAAGATGAATATGTGAACTGTAGTATGGTGAAGGGAAAATAATTCTATAGGGAAAAGGGTGAAAGAGAAAAAGTAAGTTTAAATGTGTAATTGTGAAAGAAAAAAGGTAAAGGATAGAAGGGGAAAGGGATAATAAACTTACATAAAAAAGGAAGCTGAACATTTTTGCTATAAATGCTAATAGTATAATGAATATTAAAAGAAGAATAGGTCCATTAGAATGATGTGCATCACTTGATATACATTTAATTATATTAGAAGACACAAGAGTATTAACAGAAGAAGAAAGGTTATAAATGGAAGAATTATGAGGCAGAAACATTATTTATTTATTTGACAGTTGGTAATCAGGAAAGTCTGACTGGGTAGAGATTACCCATTTTATCGGAGGCCTGGGAAGAAAAGCTCCACATAAAGACAGGCAGAGAAGAATAATTAAATACAGGACAATAAAAGTAAGAAATAAACATTATATAGATTGCAAAAAATACATAGTTGGATACAGGATTTTACTAACAGGAATTAATAAAACTTTAACAGCAAGAATTAAGCCTACAATTTATATTCTGGATGGAGGTGATACAGAGTGAATACACTGATGTGTGGAGGGAGAAGAGTAGAGGGAGAGAGAATAAAAAAAAGTGTAAAGGTAGAGAGTTGTAGGTTGAAAGGTTATAGAAATTATGGTGAAAAAAAGAAGAGGAAGTTAATAGATCTAAGAGGATATTAAAGATATGACAAGATGTTAGCTAGGTAGGAGAAGAACATGAGCATACTCAAGATTTGGAAAGATGTTCTTTAAGAAGGAACTTGAACGTTTGATAGTAAGGGACTTGTCTAATTGTGGCAAGTTGTACCATGATTTGGTTACACAGTAAGAGTAGAGACTGAGGCCACTGGCCCTCAGAGGTTTATGAATAGACAGAAGTTGTTTATCTGAAGAGCATCGATCCCGATGAGGAAGATAGCATTGTAAGATGGAGGAGATGGCAAGAGAAACTACGAGGTTTTGAGTAAGAAGTAGCTGGTTCATATATAGTTGCAGTGGAAGTTCAAGCCAGTTAAGCAGTTTAAGAGATAGGCAGTGATGAGATTTATGAGGTTGGCCTGTGGCAAGTTTTGCTGTTTTGTTTTAACATTGGTTGAGTTTTGTTTTCAGGGAGGAGTTAAGGTTAGAATAGGGCAGGCATAAAGAAGGGAAGGTAAGAGGTATGTGGTGGTGTGTTTAGCTGTAGTAAAATTAGTTAAGAATTGTTTAACCCTATATAACATGCCATGTTTTTGATGGGTCAGTTTGATAGTGTTATTTACATGCAAGTCAAATTTGAGACTGTCATCAATAGTAGCACCTAGTATTTTGGAATGAGGGACAACCTCAGTTGATGTGTTGTTTAGTCATGAGATTCTGAAGGTTAGTTTGTCACGGGAATGTTGTTTAGGAAATAATAATTGGAGTTTAATCTTTTTGGGATTAAGTAAGAGCTGATTATTGGTAAGCCAGGCTTCAACAGAGTTAAAGGTGTCTTGTGTTAACATTTGTAGCTGAGTAAGGTTGTTAGAAGAGTCCTCCAGCAACATATAAAAACAGCAATTAACAAGAAGTAAAATAAGACAACAAATAGACAATAATATAAATACTAATATCAGTAAATATATGCAAAAGAGCACATTTGTGCAAAACAAGCTTGTTCCCTACAAATGTGAACAAACCTACAGTACTGGAGGGAGAGGTAGTATGTGAGTGTTATTTAACAGTCTAATACCTTAAGGTATAAAACTATCTTTCAGTCTGGTTGGTCTGGCTGCCATGCTCTTATAATGCCTCTTTCACGGTAGCGGCATAAACAGTTTATGTTGTGGGTGGGTAGTGTCCATGAAAATGTTTTGAGGCCACCTTAAAACTCTTTTGGTGTAGATGTCCTCCAGTGCAGGGAGTGTTTTGTACAGTTTTTATTACTCACTACAGAGCCTTGTAATCCCGTATTGTACTATTCCTGAACTATACTGTAATAAAATGGGAAAGAATGTTCTCAACTCTACATCTGTAGAAGTTGCTGAGAATTCTATTGGGCATCCCAAACATCCTCATCCTTCTCAGAAAATACAGTTACTACCCACTTTTCCTTACCAGGTCTGTGATATTATGAGTCCAGGTAAGGACCTCGGAGATGTTAATTTGAATGTAGCCATTCTTTCCATCTCAGACTCTGCAATATATAATGGTAAGTGCCGCCATCTATTCCTCCATGTATCAATGATCAACTCTTTTGTTTTGCTGGTATTAAGAGAGATTAGTCTTCTGACACCACTTCATAAGGTTTTCCACTTCCCTCTTATATGCTGACTCATCACCCCCCAGAGATCAGACCAATGGCTGTTATATCACTTGCAAATTTGACAATGCTGCTGTCAAGCTGAGAAGCAATACAATCAAAAGTAAAGACGGTGTTACAGCCTTGGACTCATCACACAGCCTTGCGGAGTTCCTATATTTATTATTATTGTTTTAGAGATGTTATTTTCCAGCCTGACTAACTGTGGTCTACCCATTAAAAAATCCAAGATCCAATTTCAAAGGATTGGTGGCACACCCAGTGTGGCCAGCTTATTAGTAAGCTTTGTTGGTATCACCGTATTGAAGGCTGAACTGTAACAATAAACAGCAGTCAAGCATAACAGTCCTTATTCTCCAAATGAGTAAGAACTGTATGCAATGTTGTACTGACTGCATCCTCTGAACTATTCAATCTGTATTTAAACTGCAGAGGATCTGTTGTATCAGGTATAACTGACTGAATATGACTCATAGTGATTCTCTAAAAGCATTTCATCACTGTGGGAGTTGATGCAACTGGCCAGTAGTCTAGTCATTCAGGCAGTTGGCTTTGCCCTTTTTCAGCAGTGGAATAATAGTGGTTGCCTTATAAAAAGTGGGAATTGTAGTTTGTTTAAGGGAAAGATTGAACATATCAGCCAGAACATTAGCAAGCACTGAAGCACAGGTTTTGAGTGTCCTTCCAGCAATATTAAAGGACTTTGCCACTCTTGCTGGTGATATTGGTAAAAGGTGGTGATGCCTCCTTTCTGCCCCTCTCTTATGGTGGTATCCTTTGACCCAGTGCTTTGGACCTCAAACCTGCAATGGTTGTTAATAAATATATTGAAAGGGAGAGGCCTAGGAAAAAGCTCTAAGGAACACCAGTGATGACCGTTAGATAAGGTGACTGAGTAGAGTCCCATTTGATGGACTGATGTCTGTCAGATAACTAGCTGCAAAATCATTTTAAGGTATTGTCTATAGAGCCAAGGAAAGAGGGTTGAGATAGGAGCTGAGGATGAGAGACAGCATCAAAAGCTTTAGATAGATCAAAGAATAGGCATAAGACAAACTTACCCATGTCTTGGGCTTTATTGAGTGAATCACTAAAAAATAAGATAACTGTGGAGGTACTATGTGCTGGTCTGAAGCCATGCTGGGTAGGAAAGAGTAGATTGTTTACAAGTAAATGATGGAGGAGCTGTTTGTTGATGCATATTTCAAAAATTTTGGATAAAGATGACAGTATTGCTATAGGCCTGTAGTTAGATATTAAAGTAGAATTCCCACCCTTATGTAGTGGGATCATGAAGAACTTCTTCCAGAGGGATGGGACTTACGTTTCATTACTAGATCTATTAATAATTATAGACACATGGTAGGCTATGGCATTTGCAACCAGTTTAGAAATTCATTGGGAAGATTGTCAGCAGAAGGAGAACAAGGTCAGAGTTTACTAAGCAGCTGTTTGACAAAAGAAACAGGTTTGAGGGAGAAAGGACTTTGGGAGGAGGTAGTAGGTGGTGAGACGGTAGAGGTAAAGGTGAAGCTGTTGGTAATGGTAGAGAGATACTTTCTGTAAAGTAGGCATTGAACGAGGAGGCTGTGTCAGCATTAGAGTGGTTAGTGGAAGGTTGAGGTACTAAGTTAGCGCCTGGGTGAAGAATTTTTTCATTGCCAGAATTTATTTGGGTTGGACATAGAGGTTTGCTGAGGGTCTAAGTAATATGATTTTTTTGTCTTTGACAAGTTTTTTTAAACTAGATTACACAGTTTACAGTGAGACAGGTCTGTAGGAGATTTTTTTCTGGTATGTTTTCCAGGCTTTATCTCTTTCGAGCATGATGGATTTGGTGTCTGATGCTAGCCAAGGAGAAAATGTAGATTTGATTATTTTCTTTCTTGGGGGAGCTGGCCTATTTAACATATTCAGGAATATGGAGTTTAATTTTTCAACTGCTTCATCTAGAGGTAGGTATTCAAGTTGGTTAAGTTACAGATGGTTTTATATGTATTCTGTTTGTGTGGATGGGAGACAAGTGTGGTGGTACAGGTAGGATGATGGTCACTAATGACATCAGGAAGTGTTGTAGTTTGACAAACATTGTTCGGGTGGGAGACTAAAATCCAGTATATGACTGAGCTAGTTTGATTGGCTTTGTTGATAAAGGTGGGGTGATTTATTAATTGAGAAAAGCCAAAGAGATTGATACTATTAGTGGGGAAATGTATGGAGAGTTTCTGCCAGTCAGTGCTAACATCTCCTAGGATAATGGTTTCAGTATAAATGTTGGATGACACCCAGGATAATATGTTTTCTAGAGTAGATAAGTTGTTGCCGGGAGGAATGTCGAGGGTGATAATACAGAGGTATTTGTTTTTATTTAACTTAAAGTTAGAGATAGTTATTTCAGCATTGTTGAAGGTGGGAGAGGGATGCTTATAGGGAGTAATGGAAAACTGTGATAGATACACTATAGAAATGCCTGTAGCTTTTTTATTGATATGGTCTGACCTTAGCATATTAAAACCTGGGGGAAGAATTTCAGAGTCTTTGATGTGGGGTTTAAGCCATATTTCTGTAATTAACAAGTATGTCAGGGGAGTACTGGGTAATCTGAGCATGAAGTTCAGTGACTTTGTCACAGCCACTACATATATTTAGAGAGAGGAATTTGAGAGTAATAAGACTTGAATTACTGTGAGGATGGTAAGGGAGTATTGTTTGGCCCTGGATTAGGATGACTATCTTTGCATAGTAGTAAGGGGGGTTTAAGCAGATGAAATAAACTAGTTTTAGTAGAGAAGTTATAAGAAATTAGTTTGGTGTTAGGTGGGGGATAGGGTAGTCATATATTTTTATTTTGGCAAAGAATATGGGTGAGATTTGACAGAGGTCAGATGTAATACATAGGGAGTAATGATGAAGGTGGTGTATAGAGAGGATGAGCACATGGGAGACATAGACTTAGGGGGTATTGGGATAATGTAGGATGAGAGAAGAAAGAGTGAAAAGGAATATGGAGAGGAGACTTAAGTGAAGCATGGTGAGTTACTTGCAGGAGTGATATGATTATATAAAGGCTCTGAGATATGTATACAAAAATTCAAATTAGGAGTAGCAACAGGATAGACTAGTGAAGTGAGAGAGTAGAGTAGAATTGTGAAAGAATTTGTCAGGGAGCTGAGTTGGAGGGGAAGAAAAGTGGAGCTAAGATGTTTTATTAGAGGAAGAGTACTGAGTATGGTGGGTTAGGGCGATGAAGTAAAGCAATACTGATGTTATGAAAAACAGATGAAGTAAAGTAATGTAAGTGCTAAGAAAAAGAGGCTTTTAAAGGGTGTTGAATAAAAGAATGTGTGTTAGGTTGGTGAAGAAAAGCAGAGTAATAGAGAGTAGTTGGAAGGACGGGCAGGGGGAGCAGATGGTGTCAAGGGGGCTGCTATGTTGGAGTGATGGCTGGAATTGAGAGGAAGTGATGTCAGAAGGGGTGGGATTTGTTGGCTGTAAATGTAGAGATACAGGGGTGGCTGGGATTTGGGGTTAGGGTAGGGAAACGTAGTGAGCCCATGTGTAGCACGGGCGAATGGAGCAAGTAGAGCCAGGGAGAGGTGTCACACAGCAGGTAAGTCCAACAGAAACAGTCTATGGGATAGCAGAGAAAAACTGCACAGTAACAAATATCTAGTAATTTTATTAGAGGGAAAAACAGCAAACACAGCAGGAATGTAAAACTGTCGCATTACTTATTATTTCTAGTGGAAGAAACATGGGAAACTTGGCAGGAGAAACAGTATGAAGGCAATTAAATGAAGTGTCTGGAGAGACTAAAGAGACACAGGACACTGGACAGGATAAGCAATGCATAGGCAGAGTAGAGTATGTGACAACTTGAGGTTAGAGAGAGGAAATAGAAGAAGAGAAGACAGATTAGTGAAAGAAGGGTTACGAAAGAGTGTGTATGCAAAAATAAATGTACTAAAATTGGTTTAATTTAAGATAGAGGATACAGGTGCTTACTAGGAGTTCAGGATGGGCTTTTTAACAGAACTAGAGAGAATAACATCGTTAAATCTATGCTGTCCTAAGGGAGTACAGGGACAGCTCTACATTGTGCAGGTGTGTGCACACTTGGCTGCAGCATACAAATCACTAGACAATGACCTCTGTTAGGCAGGTTAAGCAAATTAACAGAGAGTAAGTAGTATACATTGGACAATCATCAATTGAGGCATTCACCTACACTAGTTTGGTTAGAATCATTTGCCAGTAGAAATTCAGTTAGTTGAGGTGTATCCAAGCCAAGGCTGTGTCTTTACTGCTGAGGATGATAGAGGTGCATAGCTCAAAGTGGATACAGATGGGTCTTCTTGGGTGGGCAGGAACTACAGAGGTTAGAGCTGAAAGGTAGGGGAATCCTAGACAAACTATCGCAGTTCTTTGGAACATGGGAAAAGATATATGTTGTGGAACAAGTGTGTTGTGTTATGAAACAATAATGTTTAGATTACAATGTAGCAGAATTAGGTAGAACAGTGGTGAATAGGTATAAGGTGGAAAAAAGACATGTATAGAATTATTGCAATATATCCATATGTCACAAAGAGAGAGAGAGACAAGGTATAAAAAAATCTAAATTATGTAGGAGTGAATATGGAAATAATATTACTGGGGGATTTTAACTGTGACTTGGAAAGAAGGAAGTGATGTTAGGATCATATCTGAAATAATGAAAAGTAGAAAGTTTTTATATATCTAGCTATATGGGTGGAAGTGCAGAAAAAGGAAGGATGCGGTAAAGGCATTAAGAGATTTAATGAAAAAGATTTACATGAGGAAGATAGAAGAGAAATTAATCAATTATGGAAAGATCATGCAGTTATGAGAATTTTTTTATGAAAATTGGACAATTTGGTGGATAAATTTTAAAGAAAAAATATAAAAAGTGTTTTTTTGGAATGTCAAGCTGTAAGGAAAAGGAAAGAAAAACTAAAATATAGGCAGTTGACTTGGGAAGTATTTAGAGAGGCATTAAGAAATAAAAAAAATATGAAAAAGAGAAGAAAATATATGAAATGAATCAGGAGAGCATTAAGAAAAATGTTATAAAAGCAAAGGTATTTCTTACAAGGGAAAAAAGAAGAGGTGGCTCCACATTTAAATAAGATAGTAAGAGAAAATAAGACAATAATAATGAGACTGAAGAATGACAAAGGAGAAAGAGTGACTACACAAGAAAAAATATTTGTGATAATAAGGAAGCATATAGAAATACATTTTACAAGAAGGGGATAAAAGATAAGCAAACGTGAAATGTTAAAAATTAAGTAAAGAGGATAATAAGAGTCTGGAAATAATAGAAGTGCAGACAAATTTAATGAAATTCTAAAATAACTAATTAAGGAAAAAGCTATGGGAATGGATAGCATTATCACATGTATAGTAATATGGAGGAATGGCAAAAAGTGTATTTTGTGGAAGTATTACATGAATGATTAGAAAAAGGAATAGTAGAAAAAGAAATATGTACTGAGGTCATGAAATTTATATGGAAAATAAATGAGAAAAGGAGGATGTAAAAAATTGGAGACCAGTAGTGTTGAATAATACAAATTATAAGATGTTTGAGAATAATAGTCCCTTGATGGGACTGCTGCATATCCGCAAATCAAGCTCCACTCAAGTAACCCGCATGCACAACCTCAACCTGGTCTGTGAACATTATTCGGACTTCTTGGTGGGACAGATTTGTGTCCCAGAGACTCCCCCTTTTGTGGAATAGACTCCCTCTCCATGTCAAGCAGAGTACCTCAGTAACCCTTTTTAAGTGCAACCTGGATAACTGGATGGGGAACAGAAAATACACCCCTGAGATTCCACCTGTGTCCCTGCTGGACAGTGACATCGGGTGCTGACCTGTTGAAACATAACTAAATTCTTGGCTAGGCTTGTAAGGGCCTCAGGGCCAATAGCCTAGTAACTTCCTGTGATCCTAAGACTAAGAAATAGTGTAGATAAATTACTCAAACATAAGATTTTTGGTAAGAAAGGGAAATGAAGTTGAGATTTATCATAGACAATGATACAAGTGATAGATGTTACTATAAATAAAAAGGTGGAAACTAAAGATATGATAGGATACTTGAGTAAAGCATTTGACAATACAATATGAATGTTTATGGGATATATTACAATATGAATGCTTATGGAATATATTAAGACATTATAATATAAGTGACAAAATAATAAAAAATAATTGTCAGTGTATGAGAGCAATAATGTGAGAGTAATATTAAATTGATGGTTAAGTGAAGAAATAAAAATGAAGTGTTGGATAAGGTACGGATGTTCGACAAGTAGCATTTCATTTGCATTAGTTATGAATGTGGTTGTTAGTAAGATGAACAGAGAGTTGAAAATGGCAGAATAGAAAACAATAGAAGGAGTATAAATTCCAATAATTCTTACTTATGCAGATGATATAGTTTAGTTACTAATAATACCCCCACTCCATGGATTGGACAAGCAAATTAGATATCTGGTAAAGTCCCCTAAAGCTAGTTATGATGCTAAATTAGGTTCCCTAGCTAAAGATAGTCATAAGGCATTCTTTAGTTATGTCCAAAATCTAAAAGGGAATACCCAGCTATGTGCCAAATTCATAGAGGATGGTACCACTCATACTGATCCTGAGGAAATTGCCAACTTGTTAGCTGACAGATTTGGCACAGACTTCACCCCCCTGTACCCACCAGCTATATCCAAAAGCGGATTCACTTCAGAAGCTGGAAATACTGAAATATCGAATTTCAGTATCTTGAGCCCAGAAAGCCGAATCCTGAGAACAGCGAAAGTTCAGAAGCGTGAAATTCAAAACCTCGAATACTGGAGGTGTTGAATTTCGTGCTTCTGAGCTTTCGCTGTGGTTATGGATTCAGGTAAGTGTGTGTGTTGAGGGTTTTAGGTAGGGGCTGTGGTGTGTGTCAGTGTGTTTTGTTGCTGTGATGTGTGTGTGTGCGAGGAGAATGTAGCTTGTGTGGTAGTGTTTTGTGTGTGTTTGTATGTAGTGCGACCTTGGAGTGAGAATATTTAAGTGAGGGGGTGTGGGGCGTGCAGCCCCCCACATGGGTGGTGCAGGAGGGCTTACCCCCTGCTTTCATATAGTAGAGAAGTTATGTGTGTGTGTGAGGGGAGAATGGTGTGCGTATGTGCAGTTGTACCATGAAATTCAAAATCTCCAGTGTGCGAGATTTTGAATTTCGCGGTTTTCAGTTTTCCTGGTTTTGTGGATTCGGCTTTCTGGGCTCGAGATACTGAAATTTGATATTTCAGTATTTTGAGTTTCTGAAGTGAATCCCCAAATGCATACCTGACACCTATCCTGTCCCTTTTATCTCCAGTGAGCAGGTCATATCTGCCAAAAACACAACCTCTATGGGACCAGATAACATCCCAGGCTGCTTACTAAACTTCAAACATGACCTACCAGATCCACTTGGCACTCTCTTTAACCATAGCCTGAGCATTGGCTATTTTTCAGCAGAGTGGAGAACAGCAGCTAATACCTTTGCATAAAGGGGATCCTTCAACTGAGCCTGAGAGCTATGGACCCATAAGCCTAACCAGCTTTATCTGCAAGGCCATGGAAAGAATCATTTATCAACAAGGACAGAGGCAGCCTTCAAACTCTTGACGCAACCCATTTTGGCTTTGTTATGGGTAGATTATGCTTACTAAACCTGGTGGACTTCTTTGAGAATGCCACCAAAGCACTGGACAAAGGCAAAGGATTATATACCACCTGTCTTGACTTAGCCAAGGCTGTCGACACAGTCCTCCACCCAGGTATCATTAAGAAACTGTCCCAGCTGGGGTTTACATCAAAGATTGAAACAATCCTAATTTCATGAACTTTAATCTTACTTTGACTTAGGAATGGGTTCCATTCCCATCATGGTATTAGAAACACAAAAGATTTTGAGAAATTAAAACTGGGGATTAACCCATATGTCACTAGATGAGTAGCCACCTGACTCACCAATAGAACCCATACTGTCAAAGTTGGGGATACCACCTCCACCATTATAATAGTTGCCAATCAGTTCTGTGCTGGGCCGTCTGCTGTTTGGAATCTATTTCTTGGAAGTCCATGCAAAAGTAGATGGCCTGTGGTTTACCAGGTTCACAGATAATTGCAAACTGGGAGCAATCACTGAGTCTCCTAAATATATTAGCATATTACAGGAGGGGTTAACCCAGACAAATGATTGGTGACAAAGCCATGGTCCGAAACTAAATGCAAAAAGTGTATCATTTTCTCATTTGGCAAAGGGTAGCTCCTGCAAATTACAGTATAGGCAGCATCCCCTAAGCTCAAACCCAGTGATGTGTGACTTGGGAACACAAGTTAAATGCAGTCTAAACTTTGATCACCATGTGTCCACAGTGGTAAGGAAAGGCTTTTGTGTTGCACACCTCATAAGTAAGGGCATCGTATCCAAGACTAAAGGTGTTATAACTCCACTGCACTCCACCCTCATCAGACAACTGAGTACAAAGCTACCTTCTGCACGTACCTCACCAGATACCTGCAACAGCTGGAGAGACCACAGAGGTTCTTGACCAAGAGAATTCAGGGACTCCAAAACATGACCTACATGGAAAGACTGAAAGCCTTGTCACTGTGCTGTGCTGTGTGTCATACAGGCTGCTGAGAGTGACCCTGTAGCTGGCCTACAGAGCAGTCTCTGACCCTGTCCTAATGGAAATGCTGCATATCTGCAAATCAAATGGGATAAGACTCACTTGCTCCAGATATCTCAGCCTAGCCTGTGACTTAAACCAAAGGTACTGGAGAGACAGATACTGCCACTACTCTAGAATAAACTCCCAATTCATGTTACGCAGAGCTCCTCAATTACCCTATTTAAGTACAACCTGGACAGCTGGATGGGAGACTATAAATTCACTCTTAATTTCTCCAAATGTTTTGGGTTTCACATACCATGACAGGAATGTATTCCATTCCTAGGTCAAAGTATGATTAAAGTTCATGAAATTAGTATTGTTTCAATCTTTGATGTCAGCCAGAAGTGCTCTTCGCAGTACCCACAGTGTGCCCAGTAACAACTCCTTCTGTTATTCATATGGAGTTATATGTATTGGTAACATATCTAAATCAGATTGTAGATTCTTTTTTTATAAGATCTGTTGCTCCTACTACTATTGGAACTGTCTGGGTATCTTTCTTCCACATTGCTCTAATTTCTTCCTGCAAATCCCGATGTTTATGACTTTGTGTCTCTAAACACTGTAATCACTGGTGTAGCAATTTCAACAATCAATGCTACTTTTGTCTTCTTTTAATGGACAACTATATCTGATTTACTCGCATGTATCTTTTGAACTGTTGGTAATGTGTGATCCCATGTGATGTAGACTTCATCATTTTTTATGATGCTTTGTGGCTCATGTTTCCAGTGTTTTTCAGTTATGTCAGTATTATAATGTTTGCACAATCCCTAGTGCAACAGGCTTGCCACATTATTATTCCTTTCAGTATACAGTCCCTATGCCATTAGTATGTCACAACTAGTAAAAAGGTGTGCAACAGTTTCCAATTGTTTTACAAAACCTACATTTGTCTGTTTCTCCCACATGTTCAATGGAGCAACCAATGTATATGTAGCCCATTATCTTGGGCCCCCAATATTAACCTTTCATCTTTTGGTTTGAATTCACCTCTCCTTAACCAATCCTGTGTTCGATCCTGATCAACATGAGGTTCTTCCAGGAGGTTTCTACACTTGCAGCTATATTTATGCATTTTCCACATTTCTTACCTTCTCATTTGATCCTTCACCTTTTATTCTTTCTTTTGTTTTTTTGGGGACAGTCAATTGCTGCCTGATTTTTATCTACTTCTGGTTTGATTTTCATTCCCGCTTGAGGCTGATATGCTTCTGCTAGACTTAGAAGGGAAGTCATCTTAGATTTATTCTCCTCATGTTTCAAAACTTTCACTATGTTTGGGTCTTGTGAAGTCAGCAGATATGTATGCAGTCCCATGATTGCACATCTATATATGTAATCAATTTCAAGGAGGCCCATGCCTCCTTCAGAAAGGGCTATATATAATCTTGGTATGCACTAATTTTTATAAATCATTTAATGAGTATGTAGCATCCTTCTTGTTTTCTGGTCTAATCTATCCAACATCTTTTGGGGCCAGTCAGTCACTCCAAAACTATAAGTTAGGACAGGAAGAGCAAATTGGTTTATAGCATGAATTTTGTTCCTTGATGTCAGCTCTGTTTTCAGGATTAATTTGTCTTCTAAAATATTCCTAAGTTTTATTTGCATTTGTTCAAGTTTTATTGTTGATCCTTCATCAATTCCCAAATATTTATACACTCCATCTTGCTCAAGGTCTTTTATATCACATTCTTGTCCCAAACTGATGTTTTCTCGATGCTGCAGCTTTCCTGCTTTAAAGGTTGCTTTTGTACATTTATCAAGAACAAATGACGTTCTTATATCATCTGAAAAAGTTTTGACAACTTGCAGTTGTGCTTTCAGTTCCTCATCTATACAGTTTTAAATTGTCGACAAAGAGAAGATGAGAAGTCTTTACACTTTGTTGCTTTCAGGGAGTCAAGTTATAGCCATGACCTAATCTGTTAAACAGCTTAATGGGCTAAGGGAAGGCAAAATAGCAATGGTGATAGAGAGTCACCTTGGAATATCCTCCTTTGCATTTTTATCCCTGGAATAAGAATTTGTCATTTACCATGGCTTAAGTGCAAAATGGTTTGTCACTGTTTCGTGGTTGCTGTGGTGTAATGTATCTGTGTAGGATGTATCTTATACATTTTTAAGCACTCTTTTATCCATGAATGTGGGATACTGTCAAATGCTTTTTGTAGTCAATCCATGCCATACTTAGATTCTTCTCCTTTTTCCAGTTCTCCACTATGACTTTATTTAATGACAAATTATCCTTTGTTCCATATGACTTTCTTTTATTGCCCTTTTGTTCTATTGCTATAATTGTTTTTTCTTCTAAATGACTATAAACTCTGTCAACATCTATTCCAGTGTTTAGTTTAGACATCATCGGACGGCAAGTTATTTGTCTATAATCTTTAGGGTAGCTTGCAGTTTCACTGTTAAATAGGATAATTGTTTTTCCTGTTGTTAGCCAGGCTGGTGTCTATTCAGGGTGCACATTTAAATAGTTCTTACTTATGGCTAAATCTTTGTGCAAAAATGTTAATAATTTTAACCAGAAGTTAGGAACTGCATTTGGGCATGGGTTTTTCCAGTTACAGGCTTTTCTTAACTTTGTTTCAATCTCCTTGTTACTTCATCCCATTTCATATCCTTTACCTTTAAACTTTTTATCCTTTCTTTTACTTCTTCTTTCCATTTAGCATCTTTGTTATGTTCCACTGGATCTTCATAAATACTTCTCCAAAATGGATCTGTTTTTTTGTTTTGTGGTGGTGTTTCAATTCCTTTTACCTTGTTTCCCAATTCTCTATAAAACTTTTTGGGGTCATCAATAAATTGCTTATTTTGTACTTTTCCTTTATATTTATCCTGTGTCCATCATGGACAGGGTAGTCAGTACTGATTATAGATTTGCTTTGCAAACAATCAAACCATCTAACAATAGTCAATTAGGGAACACAGGTGACTCTTCTTGATAGAGGCAGTGGGAACTAACGTCGGGCAGCACAATGCCAGGGCACTTCTATGGGCTAGGCTTGCAAAGGCCTCAGGGCCATTAGCCTAGCAACCGCCTATGAACCAAAGAATAAGGAGTAGATGGAAGAGGGAATCAGAAAAATTAAATAGGTATTTAAAGGTGTTTGCTTTGTGTATAAATACAGACAAAATTAAAGGGATTGGATTAATGGGTAATATAGAAGGTATTCAGTTTAATGATGACGTCATATATATTTCTGGGGTAATATTTGGAACAAGTATGCATAGAGAGAAAACTATACACAAATTAAGAGAGATATATATGTTTTGGGAGTCATATAAACTGACATAAAAGAAAAAAAGTATATTTAATAGATTTGATTATTTTATGTAAAATTGCCTGTTTAGCAAGTGTTTGATCCTGTGTAGGTATGAAAAAGAGTTATTGCCTATTGTATTCTCATTTTATATGAGGATCAAGGTTAAATCCAGTTGAAGAGAGATTTTGTATGTTAAAGAAGAGAAAGCAGGACTAGGATTAATTAATATAATTGTTCAAACAGCTTCTTTGAATCTTTATAAAGTGTTGGTAGAATTGAAAGTAGAAAACAGAGATTTTAATAGCTGTTTTAATAACAGATGAATATAAGGATCTTTTGAAGAGGATAGGCTCAGGGAAAAGATGGGAAAGTTATGTAAATAAATATATAAAAGAGTACCAGAACAATTATTTAATGGAAATTGAATATAAAAGATGTAGGGAAAAAAACGAAATGGATGATATTTGAATATAATGAATGAACATTTATATTTACCCATGGAAGCATTTAGAAAATGAAAAAAGAAATGCAGTTAAAATAAGATTTGCATGGTGTAAAAAAGTATGAATGTAATGATTTTTTGTGGAGATTAGCAACAAGCAAATTACCTGTCAAAGCTAATATGTCTTGCAAAACAATACAAGAGAAGGTGTGTCATTACTGTGGGAATATTGAAACAACAGAACATATTTTTTAATTGTTCTTGAGTGAAAAAATATGGAAGAAAATATATGAAACTAAAATATTGAAAGGTTTTAAAACTGTTAAAAGATTTAAATATGGATATGTTAGAATATGGGTATTATGGTAATAGCAAATGGAAAGGGGTGAAGAAAATTGATAAATGCTCTATATTTTATGGACAATATGGAATGAGAGATTAATTAAATGAAATTTAATGAAAAATGGATACTATCTGAAATGTCAAAGAAAGTACATTTTTAGTTATGAAAAAAAGGGTGGAGGATAATTAAAGTATATGGGACTATATTATATTGTAAACGGAAAGTGTATATAATTTTAAATAATGTATAACATGTAAATAGTGTATATAAACTGTGACAATCACTAAAGAACTCCTACACTGTGGAGTTGCTAGATGGTGCTGTAGAGCTCCTACAGGAGCAAGGAAGAGTTCTAAAGGAAGCAGCAACATGGAAGAGGAGAGAAAAGTATGGAGAGTTTGGAAGTGGAAAGGGAGAATTGGGGTGAAATTGTTCAGTAAAGATCTTTAGAATATAAACAAATATTCTTGTTTGTTGAATATTGCAAATGAGCAGTGTTTAGCAGTCTGAGTGGAGAAGGAAGTAAGCAAATCTTTTGAAGTGATGCAGGTAACAGGAAGGCAGATGATGTACTGTTAAAAATAATCAAACAAGATAATCTATGTGACAGTTCTGCTATTTCATGGGGTAAGATGGCAGATAAGTTTTTCAGAAGTGCTAAGAATGGTAATGTGAGAAAGGAAACCAGGTGATGTGGCAGCTAAGAATGCAACAGTTACTGAAAGTAAAAGAGGAAAGCAGAAACAAACTGAGAAGGTGTCTGGTTTTGTGGCAGCAGATAATGCAGTAACTAAAACTTATGTAGCAGTGACAGCAGGCGTAAAAGGAGAGCATCAATAAACTGAAAGTAAATATTTTTAAAAATGAAATGAAGAGAAAACCAACTGTGATAATAAAAACAAAAATTGACACTGTAATAGAGGGATATTAAGTATGGAATACTTTTGGTAACTGTTCACAGTTTTAAATCTGAAAAAATTCAGCATTTTATACATATCGAGACAAAAACTTTTTGTGACTTAAAATTTAAAAGTGATGAATTGATGATTAAATTTCTTGAACTGTAACAAAAAGATAATTTATCCATGGACAAATATTTGTTTTCTGGTAGTAAATTAAATGTTAAAATGAGTTACTTTGCAGTTTAGAACTAATGACCTGGAAGAGGATGATAAAAAATGCATGCAGGGTCTGTCTGAAAATGTTGAAAATATTGTAAAAGTTAGAGATGAGAGAAGCTTAAAGAAATGAGGTTTGAGGGTGGAAGTTGTTTTGAAATGTGAAAAAAAATATGGTGAAACACTTGCCAAGTGTTATTTTTGTGGCTGGTCATAGAGGGACGTTAAGATATGCTGGCCAGCCTAAATCACATTTCTTTTGTGCAGACTTTTCTCATTTAATTGAGTGTGACAAGGTACAATGTAATTAATGTGGGGACAGAGGCCGTACAACAAGAAGGTGTGTGTGCCTGAATGCAGATTGTGTAAAAAGGGATACTTTTGATTGATTATCAAGAGGAAACAAATAATGAAAAACAAGAATTGGGACAGGGTGAAATAGGTGAAGAAGAAAGAGTAGAAGAAGGAAAAATATGAAGGGAAAGAAGGAAAAATATGAAGGGAATGAGGAGAGAGAGAGAGAGAGAAGGGGTATGCAGGAAGATAGACCAGAAGAAGGGATTTATACTAATATATATATTTTAAAGTTCTAGCCAGTGAAAAATCTAATTCTGAGGATCAAGGATTATTTGTATATAAACCTAGGAAAAATATTCATAGGTTCATAGGTGTGCCTAGCCCATAAAAGTGCCCTGGCATTGTGCTGCCCAACGTTAGTTCCCACTGCCTCTATCAAGTAGAGCCACTGGAGTGATCCCCAGGGTGATCTTTCTATTTCCCACCCACTCATCAAGATTTCTCCTGAAGAGGGCCGGTGAGGTGCTCTGCTTGACATGTATGGGAAGTCTATTCCAGAGCATGGGTAGTCTCTGGGTTATGAACCTCTCCCTCCAGCATGTTCTGTTGATTGTGGTAATGAGGTTGAGGTCTCTAGAGCATGTGGTGCGGAGGGACTGGGATTTCTTTAGATGTAGCATTCCTAACAGAGCCGGGTCAGACATGACTTTGTAAGTCAAGCAGAGATTGCCTCTTAGTTGACGATATGAGACAAAGAATAGTTGGAGTTTTTTTACTCTGTCCATGTACGACATGTGTTTAAGGTCTAGGATCCTCTTTGTGAGGTACTTTTGTGGCCTTTCCAGCTGTTGCATGTGTCTAGTGAGGTACATGCCAAATGGGGCATTATACTCTATGATTGGCCTAATGAGGGAAGAGTAGAGAGAGATGATGACCTCTTTCTTCCTGGATGCAAAACCCTTGGTAATGAGATGCGCCACATAGAAGGACTTTCTGACCACAGTGGCAATGTGGTGGTTGAAGGAGAGGTTGCTGTCAACCTGCATCCCTAGATCTCTTATAACACCTTCAGTGTTCAGTGGGCTCCCATGAATGTGGTAATTAGTGGGAAATGAGTTTTTCCCAAAGGGGATGATGACGCATTTTTTGACATTAAGCTTAAGGCCATGGTTTCGACACCTGTCATTGGTCTCAGTGAGGCCTTTCTGTATAATGTCTACATCACTTGGGGAGTTAATAATGGCTCCCAGCTTGCAGTTATCTGTGAACGTGGTCAGCCTGAGTCCCTCTGTGTTGGCCTGGACTTCTGAGAAGTATATGCCAAACAGGAGAGGACCCAGGACAGATCCCTGTGGGACTCCACGTTTGACTGGTTGGCAGTCTGACTTGGAGTCTGCTACTTTTACACTGTGTTAGTGTTTCATACTGTGTTTCAGTTAGGGAAAGAGTAAACATAAGAAAACCAAAACTTTAAAAATATTTCCCCAAACCTTAAAAGGAAGGAAAAGCAACAACTTTAGATTATCTTAAGTAAATGTGAACAATATTGTTAATACTGTAAGAGGTATAAAGATACTGGAATGGTGTGCTAAATGTGAACTGGATGTCATTCTGTTAGAGGATGTAAGATTCCTGACAAGTGAAGAAAGACTGCAAACAGAATTTTTATGAGAATAATACAAAGGAGAATGGAAGGATGAGGGATAATATGGAAGAAAGTATCTGTGGTATAAAAAGAAAGGGATGTCAAGAATTGTTACTGGTTGTGAGAGAATTCGTGGATGATATTATAAGTGAAAGGAAAGATGTGAACATTATGATAGGTGATATTAGCAAGGCATTTAATTCAGTAGGACATGATGTTTTGTGGGATTTTATGGAGAAGCATGGATTAGGTAATAGAATTAGGAGAGTGTGTATGTCATCATATTAAAATAAAAGAGTGAGAGTGTTAGTGAATGGATACCTGAGTAAAGAAATATGTGTGAAGTGTGGTATAAGACAAGGATGTCCCATGCGTGGAATGTTGCTTGCACTGTTAATGAATGCAATAGAGAGTGAAATAGCTTACAAAATGAAAGATGCTACATATATGATGCAGAAGGAGGTTGTAATTCCAGTAACTTCACCATATGCAGACAATATATTTGTAGCTGCTAAGAATAAAATATGGATAAGAGAAGTATTGGTTTGTCTGATTGGATGTTTAAAGGAAGTAGGAATGACCTTGAATAAAGATAAAAGTAAGGGTTTGGGTGATTTGGTGAAAATTGGGGATGTCTATTTTTCAATGAATGAGTTGTTTTTGTTAGGGATAACATTTGGGAAAATTATGTAGTTATGATGCAATGGGAAGGTTTGGCAAAATGAAACAAATAGGTCTTCTGTGGAGGACATATTGATTAGCATTCAAGAAAAATGTTTATCTGGTAAATTCTGTATTAATGGGGAAAATAGCGTGTATGCCAAATGTTTATGTGATCCCATAAAAATATGAAAAGGAAAAGTACAGTTTTGTACCTACCATAAATGTAGATGTTCGAGTGTTCACCCTGCTGCAGTCATCACACTTGAGTTATCCTGTCATCAGGCGGTCCCGCAGTCGGCCAGAATTCCAAAGTCTTGGTCCGGCGTCGGTTGCTGTCGCCTCTTCCCTGACGTCAGTGCGCCAGGGGTATATATAATGCAACCAACGCCATTTTCTTCAGTTTTTCTTGCCCCAGATGTCAGGTGCTCCCAAAAAGGTGGTCAGAATTAGTACCAAATGGAGTGAACACTGCACAAACACAAAATCCCTTCAGCTATAAGCAAATACATCAGTAAGGCATAGAAGAGACTTTTCCAGTAGATCAGAGGGGATGGAGGGAGGGTAACCAGGACTGCAGCAGGGTGAACACTCGAACATCTACATTTATGGTAGGTACAAAACTGTACTATGTTCATCGTGTTACCCTGCTGCAGTCATCACACTTGGGTTGAATCCCAAAGCTAAGGTAGGGGGGAGGTATCATAGAGGGTTAGTGGAGGCAATAAGGCCCTGCAGAACTGCAGTGGCGAAGCCTGCCCTGGACTTAGAGTAAAGAGGTAAGTGATGGTGTTTGGTAAAGGTGTGTACAGAACTCCAAGTTGCAGCTTCTAAAATTTCCTTGGTTGGAACCCCCCTGAGAAAGATTGTAGAGGCAGCTGTTGCCCTGGTAGAGTGGGATCTAATGGTAGCAGGAACTGGTTTCCCATGATGGGTATAGCAGAAACGTATGCAATGACCTACCCATTTAGAAATGGTTTGCTTAGATATAGCCTTCCCTTGAGAAGCTGTAGCATAAGATACAAAGAGCTGGTCAGTTTTTCTGAAAGCCTTAGTTTTGTCCAAGTAGTAACAAAGCTGCCTGTGAATGTCCAAGGAATGCAGGAGCCCCTCACCTTTGTTCTGTGGATTGGGGAAGAAGGTGGGTAAGTGGATGGTTTGATTTAAAGCTACACTGGAAACCACCTTAGGCATAAAGGAAGGATTAGTTTGTAGACAAACTCTGTCTTGATGAAAAATGAGGAAAGGTTCCACTGCCATTAGTGCCTGTAGCTCTGAGACTCTCCTAGCTGAAGTTATTGCTAGGAGCAGGGCAGTCTTCCATGATAGGAACTGAAGATCTGCAGAGAAAGCTGGTTCAAAGGGAGGTAGCATTAGTTTTTCCAGAACAAAGTTGAGATCCCATGTTGGTATAGGAGCTCTCCTGGGTGGTCTAATGTTTTTTGCCCCTCTGAGGAACTGCCTTAGAAGAGGATGTGAAATTAAAGATGGATCCATTTTGTAGTGAGCTGAAATAGCTGATGCATGGATTTTAATTGAGGAAAAGGAAAGTCCTTTGTGCAACATCTCAGCTAAATACTGTAGAATGTGAGGCATGTGAGGCTGAATTGTGTATTGGCCTTTAGCTTGGTTCCAGGCACAAAACCTTTTCCATTTGTCCGAATAAGCCTTCTTGCTGCTTGGCCTCCTGGCTTCCAGAATAACATCCAGAACTGCTTGTGAAAGAGGAGCTGGTTGGATGTTTAGTTGATTTGCCATGCAGCCAGATTTAAAGTTTTGAGCTGGCTGTGAAGAATCTGTTTGTTTTGTTGTGTGAGCAAATGGGGTATTTGAGGCAATATTCATGGTGGACTGTGGGCCATATTTTTCAATAGCGGGTACCAGTGCTGGTGTGGCCAGTCTGGGGCTATGAGAATCAGTCGTGATCTCTCCTTTTTGACCTTCAAAAGAACCTTTGTGAGGAGAGGTAATGGAGGGAAGGCATATGCTGTCAGGTTTTTCCAACTGAAAGAGAGAGCGTCCACTTTCCAAGCTTGATGGTGAAATGTCCTTGTACAAAATTTTGTCAGATGGTAGTTTTGAGGACTGGCAAACAGGTCTATGTTTGGAAGGCCCCATTTTTGAGTTATCATTGCAAATATTTGTGGATCTAGTTTCCACTCGTGGGGATCTTTGATGTTTCTGCTGAGGTCGTCTGCCAATGTGTTCTTCTGTCCTGGCAGGAATTGAGCTTGTAACTGGACTTGGTAGGCCAGAGCTGTGTTCCATAAGATCATTGCTTGCCTGCATAGAGGGTAGGAATGTGTACCCCCTTGTTTGTTTATGTACCACATTACTATGGTGTTGTCCGTCTTTATTGCAAGTTGTCCTGGATGTAATAGATCCTTGAAGGCTGTCAGAGCTTTCTGTACAGCTAGCATCTCTTTTTGATTTATGTGCAGATTTCTTTGATCTGCAGTCCACAGGCCTTGAATGCATTGCCCTGCCATGTGTGCCCCCCAGGCATAGTCTGAAGCATCTGTTGTGATAGTTTGCCTGGCTGGGGGCAAGGTGAAAGGCTGACCCTTGTTGAGGTGACATGCCTGTGACCACCATAGAAATTCCTGTTGTAGGCAGGGAATGAGAGATATCATTGTGTCCAAGCTGTGGCTGTGTTGAGACTATACGCTTTTTAGGTACCACTGTAATTTCCTCATATGCAGCTTTGCAAATGGTATTATTAGAATGCAAGATGCCATGAAGCCCAAAGCCTGCAGAATTTTTCTTGCAGTTAATTGGGTCTTTGTTGCCATTGTCTTGAAATATTGAGTCAGTTGTAGTTGCTTGTCTGGCGTAAGATAAGCCTTCTGGGCCATTGTATTCAAGCTGGCACCCAGGAATGTCATTTTTTGTGAGGGTACTAGTTTTGACATCTTTTCGTCTACTGAGTACCTCAGGCAGTTTAGTAGATGCTTTACACAGGCCAGATGATGTAAGAGAATGTCTTTGCTTTCTGCTTGGATGAGGCAGTCGTCCAGGTATGGATATATTTGAATTCCTCTTTGTCTGCAGTATGCAATTACTGGTGCCAGGCATTTTGTGAAAACTCTGGGTGCAGTAGATAAGCCGAAGGGCAGTGCAGAGAATTGGTAATGGGTTGAACCTGCAATGAAACAGAGGTATCTTCTGCAACTTTGTCTGATAGGGACATGCAGGTATGCCTCCCTGAGGTCCAACGTTACTAGCCATGCTTCCTTGCCCAACATGGGAAGTAGCTGCTGTAGTGTTAGCATCTTGAATTTGGGTACTTGTAAGTAAGTGTTTAGAATTGAAAGGTCCAGAATTGGTCTCCAGGCATTGTCCTTTCTGGGCACTAGAAAGAGTCTTGAGTAAAATCCTTGGCCTTGCTCTCACGTAGGTACCAGTTGAATGGCTCTCATGTCCATGAGAGCTGTAATTTGCTTTTGTGCCTCTGACCATTGATTTTGTGGCAGGTTTGGCATTCCTCTTTTCATTGGCAAGGTGTGAAAGTGGAATCTGTATCCTCATAAAATTATGTCTAGGACCCATTTGTCCTTTGTGACAATGTGCCAGTTGTCTGCAAAAAGTGCGAGTTTTCCTCCCAAGGGGGCTGCCAAGAGAGTATTGCTTGGCCAGATGAGGTGCAAGTCATTGAGTTTGCCTTCTGGTAGTTTGGGACCTGTCTTCTCCTCCCTTCTGTGTTGTAGTGCCCCATTGGCGAGGTTTATACTGGGCTTGTGGTTGTCCTCTGCCCCTTGGGCATCAGTATTTACCCCTCTGTGGTCTGTCAGTGGCTGGAAAGGACCAATTTTTTGTTGGCCAGTTTCTGCTGAAGCGAGGGAGTTGTACTTGTAGGAAATCTTTGACTGTCTGCATAGATTTTGCCTTATCTTCCATTTTCTTTAAAACTTCTTCTGCTTTAACTCCAAAAAAGAACATCCTGCTGTAAGGGAGCATCTAGTAGTTTTGCTTTAACATGATCAGGCAGAGTTTGTTCCTTTAACCAAGCATCCCTACGTATAACAGACCCAGTGATAGCTGCTCTGCAGGAGGCCTCCAAAGAATCAAACCCACATTGTAAGATATGTTTGCCCACCTGCTCAGTGGCGTGCAACAGATCCTGTACTTCTTTCAATTCAGATTGTTGAGGGAGAGTGGTTATTCTTTGCTTTAACTGAGAGATTAGAAATTGCTGATACTTAAGCATATGAAATTGACAATTCAGTGCCCTCATAGCTAGTGTGGCTGAGGTGTAAACCTTTTCCCCCCACCTGTCTAGTGCTCTGGAATCCCTCTCAGAAGGTACTGGGTTTTTAGCCATAGAAGCCTTAGCCCCCTTGGGACCCTGGGAGATAGTCTCTGGGTCAGCTACTGGGCTTTTGTAAAGAAATTTGTGGGAATCAGGCACTCTGTAGTATCTGTCAGGCTTAGCCGGAGCAGGAGGTAGAGAGTCTGGGTTGAAACTGGATTCTAAATAGACATCATCCACAATGTCCAAAACTGGTGGCATGGCAAGTGGTCTGTGTTGGGGGAGTAAAAGAAACTCTCTGAGCCTTTTTTTTTAATCACAGTAGTCCTGATCTTCCCAGTGAAAATGTTCCCTCATAGTGTGTAAAGTTTCCCCAAAGGAGTAGTCTTCAGGAGGAGAAGCTGAGGAAATAGAGTCCTCAGCATCAGAATCTCCATAAGGAGAGAAGGAATAGTCTTGGTCCTCAGAGGAGCCTGAAGAAATGGACATTTGCTCAGAGGAAGCATAATCTTCCTCTTGTCTGGGCCTTTTGTCAGGAGGGGGCTGTGAACCCCTGATTAAAGAAATCAAATCTTCAGCCATTTTGAGCATCTGTTTCTTAGGCATAGGGCCTTGAACAGGAGACTGAAGTGCAGTCCTTTTAGATTTAGAAGGAGTCTTCGACTTAGAAAACGTTTTAATGGTAAGAGTCGTCGGTCTGAAAACGCCTTCAGAAACCGATGGCGTTTCTGTAGTACCGACGTCTTATGAAGCAAAGTCGTCAGAAGGGCCTGAAGTAAAAGGCTGCATCGGCCTGGTACATTCCGTCAAAATTTCCGTAGCGGTCTCGGGTTCCAGATCTGCAGTAGTCAGGGGCTGCGTCGGAGCCTCACTGAGGACTGGAGAACCGGAGACCGGATCAGCCGAAGCCTCGGAATCTGGCTTAGGCCTGGGCTGTCTGTCCTTATCCCTGCGTTTTTTGTGCACGCCGGTAGTCGGTTGCTCCAACGGCATGGTGTAGTTAAATTTCCTACAGAAGTAGTGTCGCGCGAAATCAAAGTGTCTTTTAATAGTACGCTTATTAAACCTAGCACAAAACCGACAAGAAGTGACGTCGTGGTCTGGGCCTAGGCAAGGTATGCAAAAAGAATGAAAATCCTTATGAGGTATTTGCTTCCCACAAGAAATACAATTGTTAACTTTTTCTGACATCGGTCAGAGGCAAGAAAAGTTTCCCCAACGGGGTACTTAGCTTTATAGAAGACTTCGGTCTGAAATTCGAATTCGAAAATCTCAGGAGTTGGCCGACCGGCACTTTCAAACTGCTTCTGCTTTGGGCACCGCGCGGCAAGAAAGACTGAAGAAAATGGCGTCGGTTGCATTATATATACCCCTGGCGCACTGACGTCAGGGAAGAGGCGACAGCAACCGACGCCGGACCAAGACTTTGGAATTCCAGCCGACTGCGGGACCACCTGACGACAGGATAACCCAAGTGTGATGACTGCAGCAGGGTAACACGATGAACATCTGTGCAGTTAATGTTGTCTTTCATATGGTGTTCAAGATTAAACTCCTCAAAAAGAGGTGTTTTGTATATCAGTGAAGATTAAAGGAGATTGGGGGTTACCAAATGCACTAGTATCTTCAGCTTCTTTAAACTTGTATAGAGTATTAAAGTGGGTAAAGGAAGAGAATGAGAGTGTAACAGTGGGAATGAGATGAGAATAAAAAAAAGAGTATGTAAATGAAAAAAATAAAAAATTATCAGGAAAAATATATACATGGAAAATAAACATTGATGATGCAGAGAAAGATAGATATATAAATCCATGGGAAAATATCAGAAGTGATTAAAGTCAGGCAAAAGTGGTGTACCAAGACAGAGTATCAGAATTTCCTATAAAGACTGGAAATAAATAAGTTGCCAGTTTATGGAAGTATGCCATATAAAAAAAACATTGAAAAATGTGTTTATTTTATGGGGAGGATGAGTCAACAGACCATGTTTTTTGAACTGTAAGAGAGTGGTGAAACTCTGGAAAACACAAATATTTTGAGAATCTGACATAAACAATATGTATATATGACTGTGATTATATATGGGTATAAGAACAAGATGAAAGAATATGTGAGAATGGCAGATAAGAATTTATGTAATTTGGGTTATTTGGAGTGAAAGTTTAATGGAAAATAGATTTTGACAGATATATATTGTGAAAACTTAGGTTATGTTTGTGAAGAATGAGTGGGGGTCAATTATGAAATAATAAAAATGAAGATGTTATAAGAAAAGTGTTAAATAGTTAAAAAATAGAAATGTGTATATTGTGCTTGTAAATAGTATATCACGTATCTTTTATGTTGTATAAAATAAAGGACCCCTACTCTTCTCAATAGGTGCGATGGTATCTTTTACATCCACCTGAGCTACCACTAACTCAAGCAGATGGAACTTTTGTTTAACATCTCATCTGAAAGATGACACTGTCAGGAGAGCATGCAGCACTACATCGTCAGCAGTCCATGGTGTGGGAATAGAATCTACAACCTTCTGTATCAGAGGCAAGCATGCTAGTTGTTGCACCACTGACACAAGTTGAGAATAGACAGACCAAGAACTGATATCCTAGAAAAATAGTTCCATGACCCCCATATAAGGCATTTTGTCGATGACAGGCAGAAACAGTGAAGTCTAATTTGGAGAATGGGGGTATACCCAGAAAAGGAGGTGGGTAGGCTTTTCCTCTGCTATCTCTTTCCTTCCTAAACAACTTTTAAAACCCATTTGTATGACAGTCCAGTGCCAGAAGGGAAGGCACAGAACCAGGCAGTTGGACAGGTTAAAGAATGAGTCAGGGAGGGGAGGAAGGAAAAATGTTGCAGTAGTTTTCTGAATTACTGGACTCTCTGTTTTTTTCTGGAAGGTTCCCCTCCTGCCACTTTTTCCTATACATCTTACTTTCTGAAGAGAGACAACTCCCAGTAATGTTCCTCATAATGTCAACATAAGCCAATAAATACTTTAAATTGTGAGCCTAATCATTTAAAATTATAAAGGCTAGAGTTGTAGAAGTATAAAAATGTATTTTCCCTGAATCTGTCAACAGTTTTCCATCATTATCAGAAACAAAGGGATTATCATTAACAAGATTTTTTGTTGCATAAACCTCTGTGTCACCAGATTGCTAGCCAAATGGCTCCTGGATAGGACACATGTTAGAGTGGGGGATTTCACATCGAGCAAGAGGCCATTCACCAGTGGAGTACCACAAGGCTCGGTGCCGGACCCCCTGCTTTTCAGGATATACTTTTTAGATGTCAAGGCAAATGTAGATGGTCTTTAGCTGACCAAGTTTGCTGATGACTGCATGTTGGGAGCAATCACTGACTTGCCAAACAATGTTGATATCCTACAGAAAGGTCTGACACAGAATAGTGATTGGTATCTGAGCCATGGCCTCAAACTAAATATGAAGAAGTGCATTATAATACCCTTTGGAAAAATCAAATAACCCTGCAAATTACTACATTGAGAGTACCTTCCCTGAGAATGGACCCAGTGGTGAGAAGTCTGGGTACTCAGATAGATAGTAATCTGAACTATGTCCATGGTGCTGAGAATCCTTCTGTGTGGCTCAGCTTATAAGTAAGGGCATGGCATCCACATCTAAGGATGCCCTAGTACCAATGTACTCAGCCCTCATCAGACCAATAATTGAGTACAATGCACCCTTTGGCACATACCTTGCCAGGCGCCTGCATCAGTTCCTCAGAAGTTTCTCACCAAAAAAATACAGGGCATAACCAACATGTCATATGTGGACTGATTAAAATCCTTATCACTGTATTCAGTTTCTTACTGATTACTGAGGGATAATCTGTGCTAAACCTATAAGACAGTCTTTGACCTAGCCCTGATGGAAATGTTCTATACTTGCAAAACTAACTGTATGAGGGTTACCCACTCCAAAGATCTAAACCTGATCTCTGACATGAGCAGACCATGCTGGAGAAGACAGATATGTGTCCCGGAGATTGCCTCTCTGGAATAGGCTTCCTACTCACATGAAACAAAGCCCTTCCCTGACCATCTTTAAGAGCAGTCTGGACCAGCAGGTGAGAAATCGTAAATTCACTGTGGGGGTGGTGCACATGTCCCTTACAGACAGAGGCAGTCTGTGAAAATTGTCAAAACCATTGTTATCTTTCCCCAGGGATAGAAAATTGAGTAAAATGTGGGTAAAACTGGCTAGGCTAGTAAGGGATCTTGATCCATTAGCCTAGTAATCTCCTATGAACTAGATCCAACAATTTCAATTTTGTTTGTGACATACATAAAACATTTTGGTGTGATAGATATGTGTCTCAGAGAATCCCCATGCTGTGGGACAGGCTCCCCATTCATGTGAAACAGAGTCTATCCTAACCCTAATAAAGCATGGACTTGACCAATGCATGGAAAATTGGAAATTTATCCGTGGTCTGGCCACCCTATGTCTCTTATAGACAGAAGCAAACAATAATTCCCAAACTGACATCCCTCCACATAACCTCTAGGAACTTCCTAGCATAACCCCACAAATTGGGTTGGATTGAAGAGCTAGGCTTATAAAGGCCCTGGTAGTCTTTAGCCTATGGAACTATGAATCTAAGTCCTACTCTCACCACCCACTCACTACTACACAATCAGCACACACTCTATTTCTCCTCATGCTGTAGGATTATAGGTTTCTGGAAATGCTTCACAATGAAGTCACTGAGAAGAGATATCTTAGGCAAGGTAGGAGGCCACACATCTGTTGATATCTACATATCACTAATACTTATATTGAGCTTCTGTGCATGCAATGGTGCAAAATGCTAAGGTGCAAATCCATTGGTATTTAAAAGATAGAAGAGATGCATGGCCAATAGCACAGTAAGGTACCCCCAATCCCCAAATACCGTTGACATGTCCAAGCAGACTGTAACCCTTTTCTCCCTTTGTGTACAGTAGAACATAATGAGTAAGACTTTAGTAAATTGTTATGAATCAGTATTGATTATGTGTATGACTGCAGAGCACATCATATCACATAGTGTGATATCATTGTATCATGCAAGGGCCCACCACCAGATAGTACAGCACAAGTAGCACTTTGCTCCCCTACTTGAACCCTTTGTCTCAAGAAGAGCTCTGAAAGATTACTTCTGGCTTCCAATCACTGTATCCTGATTATTTTGACAAAACTGAGTCTTAAACACACGGTACAAACAAGTGATGTTATGTCTTGCGTCATTGTTGGCAGTATGGAAGTATAAACAGCTGAACCCTTCAGCACAGTTCAGATTCAAAGTGGTACTTTTCATTAGTTCAGAAGCCAAAATATGAATAAGTCATAGCAAGCAAGTTCATCATTTTAATTTTGTTTTGCTAACAACTTACAATACATTAGTAAACATTCCAGCTAAATAAATATTGTCAGGCACCATTCTTTTGTAAATTATGAGGTTAGGCGATTAGGTCCATGTAGCATGAAAGCTGACATAATAACATTACTGAGTGTTTCCATTATCCTGTATATGAATGTTACTTTCTTATATGTGAAGGTGTTATAACCAGAGTCATGAATCAGTATCAGTTGTGTTGTCCTTCATATAAACTTTATGCATATTTATTTGTATCTAATATGGTTTCAGTCCTACAAATGTAAGTAAGAACATGGTGAAAAAAATGTCCTAAGGTATCAGTCAGCTTATCTTGGAGAAAAGCCTTGAGATGTCTCTAGGGTAAAAATAAACTTTAGTCTAGGAAGTGCAGTGACTAAAAAGTATATGCTAACAAGTCACAGCGAGGAGGTATGTTAAGAATAAATACAGCTTGTAAATAAATATAGGTTTATTATCATAATCTGGAATGGCAGTTAATCGAACATGGTTTGGTCGAATGCATTGTTTGAACATTTTGTAATACCGAACTGAAATATTCCGACTTCATGTTAACGAAAGTAAGTCTCCATTCGCTAATATGAAGTCGATGTTATGAATGGAGATTGCTGTACAGTGAGGATTGGGAAATTTATCCTTTTCCTCACTGTAGTACTATCTTGGAGTTGGTATATATAATTGGTATATATAATTTGCAGGAGGTTTGGGGGTGCAGCCCCCCACATGGGGAGGGGTGCAGGGGGCTTGCCCCCTGCAAAAACATAATCCAATGTAGATTTGTGTGTTTGTGTGTCTTTGTTTGATGTTTGAGTGTCTGGAAACTCGAACATCTAACATAAACCTTACAGACGTGGGCACAGATAAAGAATAAGTGTAACTGAAGTGCAGAAGTCGTTGGTCACACTTTCACTACTTTACGGTAATTCTGAATTATTGTGAATGTTGACCATCGCAGTTTCCATTTTCGACATTCACCTTATTGGTATTATGAAATTCGACAAATAAAGTCGATGTTATGAGTAAAATGTTTTGCCATTGAACATTATGATAGTAAACCATAAATATATATGTGTGTATGTATGTATTTATATAGATGTATGATTTAGTCCTTGTCAGTACATGGTTATGTAGAGCTCAGATATTCTAAGGCATTATGGGCTGACCACTTAATTCATTCTATGTTGAATAGTATGCTCCATCAGTAAACCTCTGCTGTGAAAGACAGGCCGTGATATGTGAAGATAAAGCACAGAGCAGTACGTAACTGTTTATGTGGACAAATGCTGTACATAGACTTTTGGACACAAAGGCACCCCTATACATACAAATCACAATGGAATGTACAAGCAGCACATGACATGATGACCCCTTTATACCTTCATGTACTAGAAGCTGCCTGTGCTTCATCATCACAGCCACCTTAAGATTGTTATTAACGTTCAGAATTAATCAATGTCACTTCAGTATATACTTACGCATCAGTACTTGATAACATGCATGAAGCTGGATCACTGACTGACTATGTGCCAGTCGCAATATCTTCTGTACCCCCCGTGTATGTGTATATATATATATATATATATATATATATATATATATATATATATATATATATATTGTTCCCTTAAAACTAAGACAGCGATCCTCCGTTGGTTTTTACATTTAGGAAATACTATTGAAAAGCACACTACCTTTTACAGTGTGCCAATGCTGAACCAGTGCTTCAGATTAAATACATTATCTTGCAGGTATCTATTCACAGCATTGTGCATGTTGATCATCATGCTGATGGTGGTAATGTTCTCCAGTTATATGAAATCCATAGAGCACATTGGTTCATAGATTACTATTAGGCTAACTGCCTTTGTGAGCCATATTAAGCCTAGGCCATTATCCCATATGAAAAACAAAACGTGGACCTCATATCTGTAAGGTAAATACTGTAACCATTATGCAAGCCCCAAATTGGTCATTCCAGCTCCATATCATTTGCCTTTTTATTTAATCGCTTTGAAAATACATTGCAGTATTGTCAATGGAAGTATATGTAAGCAGGTTTGCAGAATGCGTGTGTGTATGATTCTAACTGCTAATCGTTGTGTAGTAGAACTGCAGTGCATAATAAAATTACTCCATCAAGAATATCATAAGGAATATTTTAACCTAGCAGAAGTTATTGTACAAATTATTGGGATGGGAGACAATACTGACTTACTTTGTGCTTGTGCATAATCAGGGAGTAGGGGAACACACACACATAGGTCTGGGCATTATACCAGCTTTAGTTGCACTGATATGTTATGTAAAGGAGTATCCAGTGCTGAAAACAGGTATGCTACATACCTACAAGTTGGTTTTAGATGATTATAACTGTGGTTTAGTAGGCTGTCTCTGCTAGGCATTGCATCCTAACTCCTTCAGCAGCTTGTTACCATTCCTTAGCATTTGTTTCCCTAATATACCACTTAAGGTATCGGAAATGGTGTATTACTTATTAATTATTGTATTTTAGCAATCAACCTTTAGCGATGATATTGTGTTGCAGAGGAATACCACATAGAGGCTTGGCTTCATACCACTTGTCTTTACCTTGCTGTTTTATGAAAATGAGCCTACAGTGAGGAAAAGGAGATAGCTGCACACCTATTAGTTGTACCTGTATGACTGTATAACTGTTATTGGGTTGGTGGTGTGGCTAACACTTAAGAGGAATCAATATGGGTAAATCAAGCCAAATGTGCATGTATTAAACCTTTCAAGGAATACACTGTCATACTAACCATTAGTGTTGCTGCAGAGAAAAATATGGATCATAGGAAGTTACTAGGCTATTGGCCCTGAGACCCTTACAAGCCTAGCCAAGATTTTTGCCCATGTTCTAACAAGTCAGCAGGGACACAGGTGGAATCCCAGGGGTGTATTTTCTGTTCCCCATCCAGTAATGCAGGTTGCACTTAAAAAGGGTTAATGAAGAACTCTGCTTGACGTGGAGAGGGAGTGTATTCCACAGAAGGGGGAGTCTCTGGGACACAAATCTGTCCTGCCAACAAGTCCTATTGATATCATAGAACAGGTTGAGGTCACGCATGCTGGTTAATCGAGTGGAGCTTGACTTGCAGATATCCATCAGTCCCATCAAGGTGGGGTCTGAGATTGCTTTGTATGCCAGACAGAGGTCACCTCTGAGGAGTCAGGATGAGACTGAGTAGAGGGACAGGGCTTTTAGTCTATCTGTGTAGGACAGATGTTTGAGGCTTTGGATTCTCCTGGCGAGGACCCTCTGTAGTCTCTCTGGGTGCTACATGTGCTTTGTGAGGTACATGTCAAAAGGGGCATTGTACTCAATAATGGGTCTTAGAAGAATAAAGGGATGTTATGACCTCCTTGTTCCTGAATGAGACACTCTTCCTAATGAGGTGGGCCATGTAGAAAGCTGTCCATACAACGGAGGGAATATGGTGGTCAAAAGTCAGTTTGCTATCAACCTGGGTGCCCAAGTCCCTCAAGACTGGTTGAGTGCTTAGGACCTTGTTACTAATGTGATAATTTGTGAGAACATCACTTTCCCCAAAGAGGATGATGATGCATTTTTTGGCATTCAGTTTCAAGCCATGTTTCTGGCACCAGTCTTGAGAACCTGTTGGAGGATGTCCACATCACTAGGGAAATTGATGACAGCATCCAACTTGCAGTCATTTGCAAACTTGGTTAACCATAGCCCAGTGGTTTTGGTCTGCATCTCAAAAAAGTATGTTCCAAACGACAGAGGCCCCAAGACGGATCCTGGGGTACACCACTCATTACAGGTCTACTGCTTGAGGTGGCTTCCCCTACTTTGACTAGGTGAGTTCTATCAGTGAGCCAGTTTGCTACCCATCTGGTAACATATGGATTGATGCCTAGTTGAGAGTTTATCTATTATACCTGAGTGGGGAATAGTATCAAAGGCTTTGGCCAGGCCATGGTAGGTGGTGTGCACCGTTTTCCCCTCATCCACGGTTTTGGTGACTGTCTCAAAGAAGTTGACCATATTTAACAGGCATGACCTCCCCTTGACGAAACCAAACTGTGTGGGACTTGAGTGTTTGGAGGTTGCCAATGTCCATGATAATCCATTACATGGCCTTACAGATCAGGCTAGTTAGGCTGATGTGTCTATAATTTCCAGGATCAGTGGATGCTCCATCTTTGTGCAAAGGGATGACAGTGGCTGTCCTCCACTCATCTGGGATGAAGCCAATTCTCAGGCTTTGATTGAATAGGGTGCCTAATGGTGCTGCAAGTTCCTGCCTGAGTTCATGTAGGATGCAGCCTGTGATGTTATCAGGTCCCATGGAAGCTGTAAGTTTTGCCTTTGAGAGGGCAGAGACTTGCTCCCTAGAGATAAGTGGTGGGGGAGGCAGGTGCTGGGGATGTTCTGATTTACTGATGTGGCAGAGGGAGTGAAGTTTTCGCTGAATCTATCTGCCAGCAGGTTGGCTATATCTACAGTGTCTGTGTATGTGGTGTCCTTGACCATCACTTCTGAGCAGATCTGAGTATGTCCTTTTTGATTGCAGTCATATGTGAAGAAGGACTTATGATTTTCTTTAGTAGATGTGGCCAATTTGGACTTAAAGTTTGCTTTGAAGGATTTCACTAGTGCTCGTATTTGCTTGTTCAGGCTAAGGAGAGATTACTTTCAATTAGGCACCTGCTCCTTCTTGGCCCTGGACAGCAATTTTTTTTATTTTATTACAGAGTTTATTTATTGCAGATGTGCACCAGACAGGTTTACTCTTCCTTGAAAGGAGGATTTTGTCCTGTCAAGTATTACTGATTCCATGCAGCTATATAATAAATGCTTGTATAGTACTTTGGTGTAGGTTTGGACATTTGTCCCAGTTCCTATGGAGGGGGCTGTGAGGCTGTTTATACCTTCCCTCATGAGGTTGTAATCAGCTTTGGAGAAGTTTTTATGTTTAACCTAGCTGGGGGTGGTAGGGAAATGGTGACTTCAAAAGTGACCGTTTTGTGGTCGGATCTTACTAGGGAGAATGACTCTGTAGGGATGGTGCAGTGGTTCTCATGTTGGTTAATACCAAGTCCAAGATATTATCACCTCTTGTGGGGGTTGTGACCAGCTGGTCTAAGGCATTTGCAATGAAAAAAATCAAGGAATCGCTGGGCATTTGTGTTTTGGCATGTGTAGTTCTTCCAATCTATGGTTGGATAGTTAAAGTTGCCCAGGATCAGGGTAAAGGGTTCAATCATGATTGATTCGAAGAGGTTAAGATAAGTGGAGTGGGCATCTTGAGTCAAAATTGGGGGCCTATAGCTAGCTAAGAGTTTAACAGGAGTGTTGTCAATTGCTAACTGCACTTAGAGTGCACTCCACCTCCTTCTGCTTTGCTGCCCACTGTTTGGGGTCTGAATGTATGATAGGATGAGTAACCTGGTATGGCTTGGGTGCTCTCTGCAGATTTGAACCAGGTTTCTGTGATTGTACAAATGTCAGCATCTTCCAGGGTTAAGAATTCTTGCAAAGAGTGCAGTTTCATGTTTAGACTCCTAATGTTTAGCAGCACGACCTTTAATTTGCATTTTGATGAAAATTTCATGTTGGTAGTTTTGACCTCATGGTGTTGCCTAAAAAAGGCACTATGGGGGAGGCAAGAGTCTTTGTCAGAAGCCTGAAGCCCAAGCCAGACTGATGCAGGCCATCTCTGGCAGAGCATCGTGGTCTATCTGTCATGTCTTCCCAGGCTGTCAGGTACTGGATCCCCTTGGAATGACACCAGAAACTAAGCCAATTGTTAAAGTCAATCATTTTCTGTTTGTATTGAGGCATCATTCTGGGTGATGGTAGAATCCTGCTTAAGGCTAGGGCCATACCTGCCTGGGACACATATTCAGCAAGCTCGATCATGTCTCTCTTCATATAGTCTAGGGAGGTACGTCTCAAGTCATTCATGCCAACATGGGCTTTGACAGAGTCATAACAGTACCTGTTATTGAGAGACTTGAGTGCATGTGTGATATGGTGGATTCTGGCACCTGACAAACAACTAACTGTGACCTTCTCCTTATCCAGCCTGGTGAGGGGCACATCTGTGTGTCTCACAATGGAGTCTCCTATGATTAATATGTTGGGTTTATGGTTAGGCCTCAGTGGCTGTGAGACACAGGTGTGTGGACTATGTGTGATGTGGTGGGCTGTGGAGTTCATGTGTGTCTTTGCCTCAGAGGTCTCTTTTGTTTTGATATGTTTTTGATGAGGACCGACACATATGTGGGTGTGGGTTGTGTAGGTGTGGGTGGTGTTTGAGGTGTGGTGTTTGTGTTAACAACCATCTCAGTACCAGATATACTGACTTGTGAGGGAGAGAGCATAGACTTTAGGTTCATAATATAATTGTATCTCTCACAAATTGTGCTCCTAGTTGGTAGTAGTAGAGGGTTGTCCATGTACATGAAGAAGTTGCTACACTATCTCAGGATGACCATATCAACCAGACTGGCAGGAGAAACCGTAGGAAATTGTCCATCAATATTTGTCAGAATCTGAGGGAGAGAGCTTAGGTGGTAAAGGGTGGAAGGTCTAAGATAAGTACTACTACTAGGTGATCACACACATGCTACTAAGAGAAAATTCGTAGCTGGAATACCTCACAATGGGTTAAAAACAGTGTAGTCGTAGTTCATGATGCCCAAAACAAGCCCAAACCAGCTCAAAAGCGGGGTTTAAATACCACACAAAATAGAAGATTCTAGTAACACAGAAATCTAGCCAATCCTGCTAGCCCCTGCTCTCTTTACCAATCAGCTTGTGCCAGACAAGGTCCAAGCAGCCCTGCTACTCTCCGTAGCAGAGATGATAGGTCCCTACCAACACAAGATGGCTGCCAGAAACACAGAAGGCAAAAACAAACAGCTCTGGATGCAGCAAACCTGTATCCAGACTATGCTACTCAATTTAAGAGTTAAGAACACGGTAAAACTCACAGAAAAACACAAATTAACCACTTACAGACAAAAACAGAGCTGACAGTATGAAAAAACACAGTTAAACAGTAATGAATTGCAGTAAATAGCAATGAAATACAGTTAAACAGCAATGGAACGCAGTTAATCAGTACATTGCTTTAAAACAATGCAAATGTGATAAATTAGCTGTAAGGCGCAGATAAAAATGATAGGCAAGTGCAAATGCAATACAATAACTGAAAATAAATGAAAAAGCACTTACATTGGTCTTTGAGCCTCAGGAAGTTTGTAAAACGTCCCAGAGATGATACACCTCAGCAGAGCCTGGTTCACACAATAGCAGCAACAGCCTTGGAAAAAAACACAAAAGCTAGTAGAAAATAGGGTCTAACGACAGTAATTTCCCTACCCAAAGAATTAACAAAAACATTAAAAAATTAGCTCTGAAAGACTGTAATCTCAAGATCCTAGCTAAGATATTGCACATGATAGTATCACACTTTAAATTCTTCAAGTTTTGGGGGTTTCTAATGCCATAGGTTCATAGGTTTATACTAGGCTATCTGCCCTAAGGCATTTATAAGCCTAGCCCAAATTTTTGTGGCTTACGCCACCCCTTATATGAAAAAATACTGTGCCCATTAGTTTGTTGTGCCTCTGTCCAGCAGTGACACAGAGATGATTCCCGGGATAAACCTACGATCTCCCATCCACAGGTCAAGATTTCTCTTGAACAGAGCCAGCGAGGTGCTCTGCCTCACATGGACCGGGATTTTATTCCACAGCATAGGACAGGACAGGAATTGACCCATTCCTAAGTTAATATGTGATTAAAGTTTATGAAATCAGTACTGTTTCAATCTTTGATGTTAGCCAAAAGTGCTCTTCTTAGTAATCACAATGTCCCCAGAACTGACTCCTTCTCTTTCTGCAAGTCATACCGATTTATATGTATCAGTAGCATATTTAAATAAAACTATAATTTCTATTTTATGAGATCCATTTCTCTTTCTACTACTAAGCATCCTTCTTCCACATTGCCCTCGTTTCTGCTTGCAAATCCTGGTGTTTATGACTATGTCTCTCTCTGTACATAAGAAAATGTAATTACTGAGTGTAGCAATTTCAATGCTCAATGCTACTTTTGTCTTCTTTTCACGGGCTATTATATCTGGTTTTCTCGGATCTGTATTTTGAACAGTTGGTAATGAGTAATCCCACATGATATAAACTTCGTCATTCTGTATAATGCTTTGTGGCTCATGTTTCCAGTGCTTCTAAGTTACTTCAGTATCGCAATGTTTGCACAATCCCCAATGGAACAGTCTTGGCACATTATTACGCCTTTCAATATACAGGCCCTCTGCCATTAGTTTATCATACCCATTAACAAAATGTGCATCTGTTTCTAGTTCTGTTTTACAGAAACTGCATTTGTCTGTTGCTCCCACATGTTCAATGGACTTTGTAAACCGACATGTACATAGTCCATTATCCTGGGCCGCTAATATTAACCTTTCATCTTTTGTTTTAAATTCACCTCTCCTTAACCATTCCAGATTGACATGAGGTTGTTCCAGGAGTTCTCTGTACTTGCAACTATATTTATGCCTTTTTCACATTTCTTGCTTTCTCATCTGATCCTTTTTCTTATATTCTTTCTTTTATTTTTTTGGCATATTCGGTGGCCTGACTTTTGTCTGCTTTTGGTTTGGTTTCATTCCTGCTTAACACTGACAAGCTTCTGCTAAACTAAGCAAGGAAGTGATCTTAGATTTGCTCTCTTCATGCTTTAAAACTGTCACTATGTTTGGATGTGATGAGGTCAGCAGATATGTAAGCAGTCCCATGATCACAGATCTATACATATAATCAATTTAAATGAGGCTATACTTACTTCAGTTGTATCTACTTCATGTCACACTAATGCTGTTTATTCTCCAGCAATGTACTTATGACAAATGTATTTGCTTTATGTTATGTGCTTGTTATTGTACGTATTGTATGTTTTCTGTTTCTTATTACCTGAGCTTTTGTCCCCAGGCCTCCACTGAAAATGGGGACTTTGGCCCAGTGGACTATCCTGGTAAACAAATGCAAATAAATATACTTCCTTCAGAATGAAGAATACATAATCTTGGTATACACTGATTTTTATATATTACTTGATAAGTGTGAAGAATTGTTCTTGTTTTCCTGTCCAGCTGATCCAGTACCTTTTAGGGTCAGTCAATCACCCAAAACTGTAAATTAGATCAATTCCTAGATGCCAAGATTGATTTAGGTATTAATTTTAGTCTTTCAAAATATTCCTTACTGAGTTTTGTTAGCATTTCTTCATATTTTATTGCAGTTCCTTCATCAGTTCCCAAATACTTATATATTCCCGCCTGCACAAGTTCCTTTATAACACATTCCTGCCCCAGACTGATACTTTCTTAGTGCTGCAGCTTTCCTGCATTAAATGTTGCTTTTGCAGATGTATCAAGACCAGATGACAGTCACTTCATTTGAGAAAGTTTTGAACACTTCTAGTTGTGCTTTCAGCTCTTCATCTGATGAACTGTACAATTTTAAACCATTACACTTTGTTGTTGTCTATGAGCCAAATAATAGCTATGACCTAATCTGTTAAGTAGACAGTTTAATGGGTTAAGGGCAAGACAAAAAGGCAGCAGTGACAAAGACCCCTTTGAATTTTTATCCCTGGGTAATAATTTATCCTTTATCATGGCTTAGCTGCAAAGTGTTTTGCTACTGTTTCATGGATGCTGTAATGTAACTGATAAATGTAGGGTGGATCTTCTACAGCTGTAAGCACTTCTTTATCCACGAATGTGAGATGCTGTCAAATGCTTTTTTTTTTGTAATTTATGCATGCCATACTTAGATTCTTCCCCTTTTTACAATTCTCCATTATGACATTATTTAATAACAAAGGATCCTTTGTTCCATATGATTTTCTTTTGCTCTATTGCCATGATTGAGTTTTCTTTTCTTCTAAATGACTATAAACTCTGTCAGTATCAGTTTCAGTATATAATTTATACATCATCCGAAGGCAAGTTATTGGTGTATAGTTTTTTAAGATAGCATGCAAGTTCACTCTTAAGGAGGAGTATTGTTTTTTTCAGTTGGTAACCAGGTTGGTTTCTGTTCAGGGTGTGCATATAAGTAGCTCTTAATCAGAACTAAATCTTCCTGTAAAGATGATAATACTTTTAGCCACAAGTTAAGTACTGCATCTGGGCCTGGGGTTTCCAGTTAGGGCTTTTTTTAATTTTGTTTCAGTTTCTCTGGCTGTTATTTCATCCCATTTGTTATCCTGTACATTTAAACTTCTTACTGTTTCTTTTACCTCTTCTGTCTATTCAGTATCTTTATGTTCCATAGGGTGTATTTCTCTAAAATGTGTCTATTCCTTCTTTTTTGTGGTATTTCTATTCCTTTTGCTTTATTTCCCAGTTCTCTATAAAACTTTTTTGGTCATCAATAAATTGCTTATATTATACTTTTCCTTTACATTTATTTGCATATCTTCTAAGTTTTTCTGCCTGTGATGATATCTTTAGTTTATTGTTTGCAATTTTGTGTGATAGATCCTGGTCTTTTCTAATACTGAGCATTGCTTTTATCACATCATCTGTCTTTCTAAGTATTTTTGTCGATCTGTTTCCTCTTCTATACTCTTCTAAAACAGAGGCACTTCTTGTCTTAATTGCTTTATAGTTTTCCCTATTTGAAACCTCCATGATGGCATTTGATTTCTTCCCTTCCTTTCCCGCTGTATTTTTTGGTAGGACTTTATCTTATTAATTTTAGCTGCACAGTAATATATCCTATTTACTTCTGTTATATTGCATTAATTTCTGTTAATAGTCTTGATTACTGTGTTGATAAGTTTCATCATTCTAACATTTTGGGTCTTATTGACTTTCTGTAATATATTTCTTTCATTGATGTTAATATATCGTCTATTCATTTCTATTACATCAAGCAACTCTTCCCTTATATCACTTTCCTCTAAACTGAGGGAGTTTTCTTTTTTTTTCCCATTTCCTGCGGGCATTCTACAGAAAGTTTCAGAACATCTTGCTGTGACATATTCTCTTTAGCTTCATCCTGCATCATCAGTTGGTGTACTATATGGCAGCACAGTAGCCTCTCTCTCCACAATACTCACTGCATCATAGTTGCCACTGTTTCCTGCTCCTTCCCTTGCTGTACAACTCCAACTGAACATCAGGTTCCAGAGTATCTTCATGTGGCAGGTGGGAAGTAGATACTTCCCATTTCACTTGTTTCCCTTTATTTGGGGACTCATTGTTCCATCATGCTGTGACTTTACCAGAATTGGATTTTCTATACTAAATCCTTCAACCATAACTTTAGTTTCTACATTTAACTTCTCTATTACTAATCCTCTTTTCCAGTTTCCCTCTTTGTTTTCCATATATTTTTGTATTGTGAAATTTTCTATATCTGTATGCCTTTGCGTGTTTGTTGCTTTTTTGTAATGGTTAGTTTAGCTTTCTCCTTTGCATAAATATTGCACCACATTAAATCTTTTTTTCTTTCCACACGTCCATATTTCCACTCCACCTGTTTCTCCTTACTTTGGGGACTCATTGTTCCATCATGCTGTGACATAACCTGTGTTAGACTACCTATACTACATCCTTCACTTCACAGGTATTCCTTAACTTCAGCTTCTAGTTGTTTAACTTCTACTTTACTAACCTTCTGTTCTACATTCCCCCTTTGTGATTTTATTTTTTATATTGTGAAATGTCCCATATCTAGGTCCCTTTCTCTGTATTTCTCTTCAAATATCTTTAGAGCTGCTTTTTTTGTAATTAGTTTGGCTTTATCCTTTGCATAAATATTACACCATATCAGATCTCTCTCTCTCTTTCTTTTCCATGTCCATTTTTCTTTTTTATACTTTTCAAAAATCTCTAGGTTTTGTTCTTTATATTTTCACACTTTCTCAGTCGTTTCCTTTTACAAGCAGCCTGAGGTTTCTTTGTCTGTATACATAATGTTTTTCATAGATCTGTTGTATTAATGAACACAAATTTGCATTTGAAGCTTTGGAGAGTTTTTCTTGTGCTAGTATTTTTCTTTCCTCTAATTTCTCTCAATCTTTTTGAATATCTTTTATTTGAAAATTCTAGGCTTCTTGCGTAATAGTAAGAATGCATTATTTCTTTCATATCCTCAATAGTCCACTATATCATTTTTATGACTCTTTTTGGGCCTGTCAGTTTTTGTATTTTTTGTGGACTGCTACTTCCTTGAATGGGGGGGGGGGTGTCATCCTCCCCCGAGCCTGGCCTAACCCCATTTAAGGAATGTTTCCATGTCTTGAGGATTCTACACTGTCATTTTTTTCAGTCCTGGCACCAGTGTGCATACCCGGATTGGGCACTTTTTTATCCTACGATTTATGTACCCAGCTGTCTTTTATTTTTTTAACCTACTTCTGTCCATGATATATGTTATATAAAACACAGTCTACATATCAGTGTCATCTTGAGATATTTTGTAAAAACAGGTGCCACCTCTTGAAGGTACTCACCAAGACTTGAGGATGAATTCATTTCCAGCAATGTTACTCTCCTTTGCTTGCTGACTTTGTTCATCTCTCCATTCAGACACCATTAGTATGACAGAAATGAGGAATGAACTGTTTGTATGGTGGGAAGAGGGGAATATACTTTACAGACAGAAAAATGTACCCAGTTACACCACTAACTGATGCAAAGGAAAGCAAAGTGTAGTGAAATGTTCATATCTGTACACTTCCTAATGCTTGCATGAGTATTTAATTTTGGATGGGCTAGTATGTTGCCCAAGGTAGAACTAACTATGTAGATAAGTCCAATTCATACATACTTTGTAAAACGTTTTAAGCAAATACAAGCCAAGATACATAGTTGTGTAATATAGTACACGATGTGCCATTATGCACAAAGATGCCACACTTAGGTAGGCTGTGATTCATGACTCCAGCCAGCACTGTGGAGCAGCAAGTAAAACAGTGTGGTAAATGGTATATGCAGATTACCATATAATGATATACAAATGAAGGTGGGCAGTCTGATTAGTATAGAATGCCATACAAATGTGCATTACTGGAAGCAAGTTGTGATTCATAGTCATTGGGGAGTTCTGTGCTACTATAACAAACGGCACATGGAAATATGTGGAGTTGGCAGCAAACAAAAATGCTTGGAGCAGCACCAGCAACATTCCTGAGCACATGGTGACTTTAAAAACTGCCTTACACCTAGTAATATTGTGTAGTGGCAGGCAGCATAAATTAAATGGTGCTGTCAACAGACTGCGTAGTGTCTGCTAACTGACTGACTAGCAGACCATTTTTATGTGGATAAATATATCATACAGGCATTGGTTGACATGTATTTCCCACAAAGTGGATCAGGAAGAATGTCTTAACTCCTCATGCAGGTGGACACTGACGTATGTGCAGATCTTTTCACATTTGACATGGTCACTTTCCAGAGACAAGTGGGACACACTGGATATGTCACAGGTCTTGGACTGCAGAAATTCTCAACACATGTATACTGTGATTCTACATGTGGATCAGGATTTCTGTTTCAGCAGCACCCTGGGGAGAGAATCACAACCATTCATAGCTTCTATGGCAACACCACCTTCTTGAAGCACTGGGTGCTGTAGATTAGATATATTGCAATAAAGGCCCCACTTGGTGTCAGTAGGAATAAATACCATTCTGTCAATGGGTAGGTAGTGTGCAATATACATGCTTGATAACCAGTTTGTCTGCACAGTCCCCTTGCAATGTTCGTGATTCCCATATATAGCACATAAGTTATCTATATTGCTGCATTCTGCACAGGGAAATTCCACAGGCATATATATATATATATATATATATATATATATATATATATATATATATATATATATAAATTCAAAGGCAAGGTATATACATTTCTCCACTACCCAATATGTTCCCACTGTGTTTCAGAGGATGCAGGATACCCACTTAGTCCGTGGGTGATAACACCCATAAAGAGCCACACTTTATCACTGAACAGGGTTTGCCTTCGAGCCATTAACAATCTTTTTTTTCAGCTCACCATTCATCAAAAACAGTGATCCAGAAAAACTAAAAGACACAAAAAAAATCTATTTTGCAGGAGGTGCAAGCTCCCCTGCACCTCTCAATGTGGGGGGAGGGTGGCAAGTCCCCCTAAAATTATATATACCAAACTCCACAGTCACCCTTCAGTGAAGAAAAAAGTGCACAGTCAGCTCTCACAATACTATACAATACATTATGGTGAAACTTATAGTAACATTAAACTCTTGTACTTAAGCAACTTGACCACCACTGCAGCAATCATCTCTAAGTATGCCCACTGAATGACAGTACAACACTGCCCATGTGCAAACCAGAAATATTATTTACTGCATGTTTTTTTTGTCCTGAAGGCAAAGAGCTCCTGCCTGGACTCACTGGGGGGTGCTAATGCAATACAACGCTGTCAATATGTGCAAGTTGTTCATAGCATGCTTCATGCTACATAAGTATGCAGACCAACCAACCAGCCATCCAGGGGACCCCTAGACCTGCTGAAGATACCCCTACAACAACCAGCACACCATCAACTATTGAGAATAAATATGCAGCAGCTGCATCATATCCTCCTCCCCTCCCCCATCCCTCTCTTCCGATAAGATCAGGTATAGTAAAGTGCAGGTGAAATGGCAGGGTCTAGTCCAGCTGTAGGGACCCAAGATGAGCATAAATTGACAGTGTGATGTCACACAAAATTCACAATGCATGCAATGTTAGTTAAAGGCTCCATATACACCACTCAGAAGAAAGGGTGCAGGGGGGAAACATCATAACCTGGGTTGGGGGACATGTCATCAGAGGTGATAATGGGGGTATTGTGGTAATGGGCACTCTGTGTCAAGACAGCAGGTCAGCATCTATGCAGTGTGTGACAGTGCTGCTGATGTCCTCTGTTGACAGAGAGTGATGTCACAATGGGACTGGGACGTGGTGGTAGTGCATTGCCATGATTAGGAAGGGGGTGTCAGTATATAACCATGACCTGGATCACTGCACTGGCTTGTATTGATGGGACTACAGGAATGAAACATATAAGGGCACCACTGGCAAGGAGATTGGCACCTGGAGACTATCAGTCATCACTGTCCATGAAGTAAGGTATTGAGGTGAGACTTCCTTACACCTGCAGGAGTGAACTGCCTACCTTGTAACAGTCTCTCGACACAACCACCCAATGTACATACCCATCCTGACCATGGACAATACTGCAAGACAAGGCAGTTATAGTGGTAGTTACTATCTTCTGCATGTGGGTAGAATTAACAGCAGTGTGTACCTCCATAACCCTCATGAGACCTAGCATATTATCATCCCTAGACTTCCTTGCCTTGGTAGTGATGGGAGTCGTCCACAAGGATGCCATGCATAACACACATGATCTACAAGTTGACCTGGGTAGTGGCAGACAACGACTGGATGATAGCCTTGCACATCTGTTGATTGAGCCTTGTGCTAATTGAATATTGGCGTGGCTGTGGCATGTCACAGTACCTCTGCTAGGCTGACATATGAGGGATATACAAAGACAGACAGTGCTGTCTTATGCTGTGGCAGTCAAAGGCAGAGCACTGCTAGTGGTCTCAGACATGGGGCATCCTCCATGATTGTTATGGTGAAGATTTAGATTCAGGTATGATATAGGACCATACTTTCACATTGAGGCCCTGTGTCATCTGTGTAAGTGGTTGTAAACACTGTGCAGATATAGAACACACACACACCTCTGCTGCTATTCCAGAGTGTCTGCACATCTTATGTACACACAGGTAATTTTTTACTGTTATTTGTGGCCTTTATTTACTTAAAGAACCTTTTTTCCTGACCCAGGCTGTACAGGTGTAGGCAAAACAATGATTCTTATGTGAGAATACCATACAAGACAGAACAGAGTGAATTTGACTGCCCATTCCACATGAACGGCCTTGTGTTATGGTACACACTGTGTAGATATGGATAATGATCATACCGCTGCTGCTATTGCTCTGTGCCTGTGCACACCTGATATATGTATTGGAAATGTATGCAGTGGTATTTGTGTCCTGCCAGCAAGGTACAGGGGTGCCCAGTGCAGACATGTAATATGGTTACTAACATATTGCATCTCCATCTGAGATATATGAGTTTTGTGCACTCCTTTAGATGCAGTACCTCTGCTTTCATCATCTTTATGCAGCGATACCAGGAAGTTCTCTCACTCTCACCATTTAAACTTGCAGTGGGAGATCCCAGCTTCAGTGGCTGGCCTCTAGTGCTATGTTGTGTGCCTTCTTGCAGGCCCTTCTGATGATATCAGTTACATGCCTCCGAAACTATTGTGCTGTGTGATTATGCCCTGCAGCTGTATTGATGTTGTGGATGACTCTCCCCCAGATGTAGTCCCAAAAAGGTTGGTGAACACTGCCACTTCCTAACAGATGGCATCCAAGGGTCTCCAGTGCCTGTAGCATGATGTCATTCTCAACTTAATGAAGTTGTCTAACTTCTACCACCCACCCCCTCTGGTGGACATGAGTACATGTGTGAGGAAAAAGGCACATAGCCCTAGGCTGCTTACTGCTGGGGACAATGGGCTACCAAGGGCTACCAGTAGGTCACCATTGGTATGTACAACAGTGCTGGTGTGGACAGAGATACAAACACAGTGGATACCACAGATATGCTATACTATGCTGTGCTATGAACAGTTGGCTGTGCCACTGATACCTCAATCTTCAGGAAAGAATGGACATATGCATGTATACAGTTGGGATGGATGCCACACAGAGGCCCACAGGACTATAAATTTAAAGAGTAGGCTTCGCTGATCAGAAATATTAGTGAGTGTGTACTTTGCCTGCTGAAGTCCCAGTGCCCTTACCTGGATACATGAGGGAATCTGCAGTACATTCCTGCCACCATGAAGACATGTTGAAAGGCAAGGGCTCCTATATACATCACATCAGAGATATGCCTATTACCCCAGTACTGTATAATACTGTGTAACTTCTCAGGGCCATGTTTTCAGACAGCTCTGCTTCTCTTTTGCCAGAAGCTTCCTTCAAAATATTGTACTGGTAGTGCTACTGCTGTCGATTCTTTCTGATATGCAGTTTCACATTTGAAATGGTGGACCATCCACTTAAGCTGCAAATAAGGCCAAGTTGCACATATGTCTATGAATTGCTACATTTCAGTGAAGCACATGGGTCATATAAAATGCAGCTAGAGTGTACAGAATGCCACTGATACATTGTGAGTGAGGACGTGTGCATGATGTCTATTTATATATGCATAGTATACTTCACAGCTCTGCTACTCTGCCATGCTTGTCATTCAGAGTTCACATTTACAGCATGAATCCCAGGCCATCATCTTGTTGTTCTGAATATTTGTGACATTGGCTGAAAACTCTAATGACTCTTAGAGACTGCCTGCCTCATACGCCAAGGAGAGCAAAAGAATGCTGAGCCTGTGCATTGCCAGATCAGGCAGTGGCTGCTGAGACCCTGTCAGGGTCCACTCTATAAGCATAATGCATGATATGACCAAGCTGAGTTGCTTAGTGAAGCTACTGGGAACACCACAATTATGAAGCAATACAGACACTGGTACCACCATGCAGGTCTCCAGCAGTGTAAAGCAGAGGCTGGACAGTAAAGGCTCCAATAGTATAGTAACCTTTTGCAGTAGCTATTTTTAAACTGTATTTTTAAGCTTTTTTTTCTTTCTGACATTCACAGCTGTTCTCCTAATAAAGGCAAGGCAAGCATCGCTCAAGAGCACAGCACAGCTGTATGAATGTCATCCACAGTGCATATAAATCCTTAATACAGCTGTCCATATTAGCAGCAACAAGGTGTGATAAAGATTTGGCACATGTCAGTATCATAGATGAGGGGGCAGGGATCTCCGTGCAAAAACAAATTAGCCTCAAATCATGCATGAAAGAATTTAACTCAGTGACCGTAAGGAAAGTATTTCATATGGCTATACCAAGGATGGGAGGTAATTCTGATGTACGTACTGCCTGTGCGTAATTATTGTATGTTGGGGGGTTATGGTGGTATGGTCACAGAGAGGCTTGCTTCCCCTCACCTTTGTTTAGACATCTGTATAACTGGTAGCAGCAGTGCAAAATACTGTCAAGCCATAAACATGCTACTTCTGAAATGGCTGTGTAACTGATGCTGACCCTAAGAAAACCTTTGCATTTCACAAAGTGACACTCTTTCTCTAAAGACCACTGTAGTACCTTCCCTTTATAAACTACATTAGGGTACTGTACAAAACTGTGTATCAGTTGCAAGCAGCTTAGATCATATGAACCTTGAACTGGGGCTTAAGTTCCATTTTCCAAAGTGTCTTAAGGATGTATTTTCTCCAGTGGTTATTTCTAAGTAGTTAATTGCAGTATTATTCAGAATTCATCAGTTCATGTAATTCTGTATCAGTTTAGTCATCCATTACCACATTCTTTGGCTTTGCTGTATTGCAGTTAATTTATTAAAATTCCTCCTAAGCAGTTTTCTGCAGAGCACTTATCACACTTGTTGTGTTTGTGGAATAAAGTATCAGGCACCACATTAACAATACATTAGCTAACTTGTCTAAAATTGTTCACTTGCCACACCTGGCACTTTATCAGTCATCTTGTTATGCATATTGGACAAAATAAATTATAGTGGCTATCCCTTTGCATATCAGTCACCCTGGCGATGTGCTGGACAGTGTTAACTAATATAGTTTACTAGCTGCACTGGTACTTCATTAGCTACTCGGCTACTCCTAGAAGAAAGGTTATCAGACAAAGGGTAGGTCAGTGGCTAACGTTTTGCATAGTATTAGCCACCAGATTATGATGGGGCAATTTAGCCACCAATGCAGTGCATTAGACAAAGAGCTATGTGATAAATATAACAGACAATGCTACTTTATTGTAATTGAGTAATGATCTGCATTTAAGTCATCAATGACACTTAGTATCATTTTTTCTGCATCATTAACATACTCATAAATAACATATATAATCAATACATGGAAATTAAAAGCGGAAAAATAATTGAAGAAATCATTTTATTTTCTCAGGTTGTCTTTAGATTTCAATGGTTGCTAGTTGTACTTTATGACGTGCTGAGTAGTATTAGTAATGTCACGTAATAATGGAGCCCCCTTAAAAGGAGGAGGAGGGAGAAAACAAGGAGCGAGGAAGTAACTGAATGGTTTGACAGCAGTCAGGACGTATGGACTTTCAAGTTACTTCTTTGCACCCTTGATCTTGGCTGCCACTGACAGTTAATATAGTTATAAAAATTATAAAGGGAAGTGGAAATAGCAAAGGAAATTAAAGCTTGGTGGTTAGCAGTTATTAATTTACTTATTATCTAGGTTTTATATTTGAACACAGGCACTTAGCAAATTCTTCGACTGAGTTAGTATGCTTGTCATTTAGTTTATATTAATCGTAGCTGAAGAAGTCAACAGGCCTAATGGCTGCTGTTACTTTTCCTCATAATTCCCTACAGTTATAAACGTGACAGAAACATAAATATCCTACACTGGTTAACATTTACATTTGTGGTAATGTGCAGTGCAGAAAGGACTGGCAGAGGGTTACAAAGCACAGTGGCTCAATGGTTGTTTCTTGCCTTCCAAATAAAGGGTACACAGCTCAGTCATGAGCTCCTGTCACCCATGTTTGTGGTGTTTGCATGTCCTTTGTTGTTACTTCTCTTTGTGGTACCCTGCAGCCATTGATTCCCCCAATGACCTATTCTTTCATGCTATTTGCTGGTATCTAAGGGTGCCAAGTGTGTCAGGTGAGAGGCTCATTGGCTATTCTGTTATGGAGAGACAGGAGATGCTCTTCTTTTCCTAGCCTGTTTTCCCTCTTGGCTAACATGTAAAGTATAATGCATGCAATTCTGCACATCACATGGGTGTGTGCCTACACTTGTGCTGTGCCCAAGTAGAAAGCAATGCTCTCAGTGTCAGGCTAATGTCCTCATGTTACATCTTTTCCCACAGAACACACACAGTCAGACTGACCCACAGTATTGTACCTGCAGTGGAATGCATGCCAGCTCTCTCCCTGGGAGTAATGAGATGGCATCAGCTGCTTACTCCCACTCCTCGCTAGCCAGCTCTTCCAAAGGCCAGGTCAATAACTGTTTCTTACTAGAAGTAGAAATCCACTAGCTCTGTAGACCAGCTTTTCTTTGCTATCCCTGCTTGTACTTTTTACTCAAGCAAATACCCCCCCCACCCCATGAAAAGTTGTAAAGGGAATTATCCTTGTTAAGTCTGAGAGTTATAGAAACTAGACAGCTTTTCTGTCAATTACTACTCCAGCCACTGGCCCCCTTAATTAACTCTGTTTAAACTTACTTTTCTTGCCATAGAACTATTTATAAATACCTTTCTCTGTGCTATAGAACTCTTTACTCTTACCTTTCTCCCTTACACAGGTATACCTTTGTTCACCATTTTCTGAGAGGTAGCAACAGAAAGTGTCTCTTACCTATCGTAAGCCTGCAGAACACAGTCTCTCTGCATAACTGATTGCCTCTCAGCCTCTCTTAGCTACTACGTAACTCCTTCTTGCTCTGTCCATTCTCACCTCCTGCTAGTACTTGCATCTATCCCTGTAAGCAGCCTGTTTTCCCCCTCCCCCCTCCCTTTTGTCTAGGTAACTTTCTAGCCCGCTCTCCCCCTCCCCTCCCTATTAGCTTAGTTAAACCTATAAATATAGGTTAAGCCTTTCGGCACCATTTTTAAAATCTCATTGCCCCAGGCAACAGCCCCTCGCTGTCCGGGCAGTGTGCGTTCCGTAAGTGCATTTTCTTTGTGTATGCTGTCTAGGAATTTGTACATTTTTATCTGCTTTAAAGTTATGCTGTGTAGTAATTTGTTCATTTGATATGCTTCAAATGCGTTTAGGATAGCCAATTCGGCTCTATGTAAGTTGAATTTTGTGAGTATATTACGGACATTTGATGTGCTTTGTCAGTGTTTCTGATAGCCGACTTGTACATGCTACCAGTATTTGATTCTGCTTTGTAAATGTTTTAGATAGCCGAATAGGTTCTATGGTACTAAATCTGCAATAACCTTGTTACTTTTGCTATACTGGTTTGGAGTGTTCCCCGCGTGGCGTCTCATCTGAGTTGTGGGTATCCTCTGTACTCTCTGTACTACTGGAACTGCTTTTTAATACTGAGAACTACACGAAGGTTTGAACGGCTTATTTTTCTTTTTTTTCAACTCCAGTCTATAGCTTTACATTGTGGGTATCCTCTCTATTCTCTGTAGTACCGGAGATGTAGCTAATACTGAGAAGCTACACGTGGGTTTGAACAGCCAATGTAATTGTCGACCCTAGTCCACAGCCCTCCTTACTGTGATCTAATCAGACGTCCCCTCATATTGTGCTCTGGTACTCGGATAGCTGAATACGCACGCTAATAAGACATAGAGGAGTTTTTCTCCTGGTAACTGCAGTTACTGCTATTCATTGAGGTTCTTTAATTTACAACTTGTTGACTGTGATCTAACCTTTTGATCCCTTATGTTGTGCTGTGGGATTTGGATAGCTTGCTTATGCTAATTAGATATAGAGGGTTTAATTCTCCCTGGCAGCTACACTACCCGGTATCCAGGGAGGTTTCTAATTCATACATTTTTCACAGCCCACTGTGAGTTTCTCGCAGGTTTGTCCTGTTAGCTAATAATTAGTCTTTCAACCATAGCGCTAATTGCTGTGGTCCAAACCAGTCTTGCTCCTCTCTTGGGCTCTGGTATACGGATAGCACGGCAACATATTACAAATATCCTAAAGGGGTTTTCCTTATTTTGCAGCCGCTCCTTTGGTTCAGGAGGGGTTTAATTTACTAGTTGCTTCAGCCTATTTATTTTTGTGCTCAGGCACTGAGCGCTGCACTCGTGCTAGCTAATTGTTACTGGAGAAGTTATTACTGGGCTGTTTGTGCTGTAGTCAATATGAATTGCTATACCGTTTATTACCATACCACATGACTGTGAAGGGTTGTACTAACTGTTAAACCACTTGGTTCATTTCTTTTTTTTTCCCCAAAGGTTAAACTACTCGGTTCAGTTTTTCTTCTTTAGTTAATTCTGTATAGTAGTTAGAAATTACATGTTTTTGACTGTAATATGTATATATATATATATATATATATATATATATATATATATATATGTATTTCTTCTCTGAGCCACACATTACTCTATAAGCTGAATACCTGTGCGGATACTTTACTGTATCTTACACTCCACTCAACTACTGACTTGCACTCCTCCTCCTTCATTTTATCTTCCACTCCTGAATAGTCCTTAATCTAGTTACCTAACATAATTAACATCTTTCTGTCTCTATTTTCAGCTACCAAGCCCTGTGCTGAGACCCAGCCTGTCCCTCTATCAGCAACCCTGTAAGGCTATTGAAATCCTAACTGAACAGAAGGGAAACCTAATCTCTATCAGCAACCCTGTAAGGCTAAGGAAATCCAAACTGAACAGAAGGGAAACCTAACGTAGGAGCCCTACAGGAACTATCTAGAATCTCTGCATTCAGCCTCATAGTGTAGGTGATATCCTACAGCATCTTTAGGGTTTAACTATAAACTTGTGAGTGCTTTAAATTCAAATTAATTGTGAGTGCATTAAACTTAGACTAATTTGTAAGGGCCGCACACCCATGGACCTACCCCTCTGACCATCTCTTTACTATCTTACCCCCCCCACCTCCTATTGTAGTGGATTTAGTGTTTTCCCTACATCTACCACTAGAGGGCAGCAGACCTCAAGGCATGGAAAACTGTTTCTTACTGGAAGTAGAAATCCACTAGCTCTGTAGACCAGCTTTTCTCTGCTATCCCTGTTTGTACTTTTTACTCAAGCAATTACCCCCCACCCTATGAAAAGTTGTAAAGGGAATTATCCTTGTTAAGTCTGAGAGTTATAGAAACTAGACAGCTTTTCTGTCAATTACTACTCCAGCCACTGGCCCCCTTAATTAACTCTCTGTTTAAACTTACTTTTCTGCCATAGAACTGTTTATAAATACCTTTCTTTGTGCTATAGAACTCTTTACTCTTACCTTTCTCCCTTACACAGCTATACCTTTATTCACCATTTTCTGAGACGTAGCAACAGAAAGTGTCTCTTACCTATCGTAAGCCTGTAAAACACAGTCTCTCTGCATAACTGATTGCCTCTCAGCCTCTCTTAGCTCTGACCCGCTCCGTTCGCCCTACGGGCTCACTCTACTCCCCTACCCTACCCCCAATTCCCACCCACCCCCAGATGTCCTACACTTATACTTCCCTAACCACACCCTCTCTCTCTTCCAACCAATCCCATACATCACTTTATCCCATAAACTTTAGCCACACCTTTTTCCTTTTAACAATCACTCACAGTAAGCCACACCTTGAGTACCATACCATATCCCTTTATTCTTAACTAATATGTATTAGTGCCCTCCTCTGTACACTTCCTTCATCCTTTTGTCTTATTTTCTCCTATTTTTCAATCCCAGCTTCTTACTCCTCTCATTTATAATCCCAACAAGATGCCTCTGGGTAATCTAACCAAGCTAACACTTGTAGTTATACTTTCAACTGCCCTCACCTCTACCTACCTTCTCACCTCCTTTGAAAAACTGTACTATTACCATTTTAACCACTCTCTAAAACAAACAGCAACTCACACAGCATCTAATAGTCATACTAATATAACTTCCATTCCCAGCTACCTACTACCTAAATACCATAGACTCTCCCACATGAAACACAATAAACCCACAATAAAAAAAGTGAAAATTCAAACTAACCTCAGGTATAATTCAGTAATAAAACTAAATACTCCCTCCTTAAAAGATGGTGACATCCACCCCAACCCTGACCCTACCAACCCCATGACCCTAACAACCCACCGCAAACTCAATAACTCTTTCCTAATAAGACATCTAAATATCCAAAGCATTAATAATAAAGTAGCCCACCTCCATACCCTTCTAGATATTCACTCCTTTGACATCTTCTGCCTTACTGAAACTTGGATGAAACCAGAAACTAAAGACAATGAAATCATTCCCCAAGGTTATAATATAGTGAGACAAGATTGAACAAAACGCAAAGGTGGTGGAGTAGCAGTTCTATTCAAAGATGGACTTCATATCTCCACCTTACCATATAATCCAGCCCAGGATAGTAACGCAGAAGTCCTCATCACTAAACTTCAAATCAAACCAAACAAATCTTTATACATTATCTGTATTTACCTACCATCTGGAAATAATATCTGTACAATAGAGGCTATACTAAGCTGGGTGTCTTTAACTTAACCCCAAGAAACAATAATACTAGGTGACTTTAATGTTGACTGGAAAGGTGTCATCGCTGAAAATCCTACCTCTCATATTAACCTCCACAGCTTTAGCCAAACTATCACCTCCACAACCAGAATTAACAAACCAAATAAAAAAAAGAGCACCTTAGACTGGATACTTATAAATAGACAGAAACAATCTTACAAGGTAGGAATGCTGCCAGACGATGTAAGTGATCATATTTTTACCTACATCATAAGAGAAAAAAATGATCTTCCCAACCTCCCCACCTTTACGATAGCATGCTCTACCAAATACTTTAATTCAGAATTATTTCAAAATGAACTCAGTGCCTGTGACTTGAACCCTTTAAAAACCCTACCACTTGAAGAGGCTGTAAAGTATCTTAACTCTAAATTCTTATCTATCCTGGATAGGCATGCACCTAAACGGTCCATCAGAATGAAGTCTAACCCAGCCCCATGGCTTTCTAAAGAAACCAGACATCAAATTTTGCTTAGAAACAAAGCTTGGGCTAAGTGGAGAGCTAATAGAAATATCTCTGATCAACTAAACTTTAGGCAGCTGAGAAATAGTACAAAAAAGGCAATACTTAAGATAAAAAGAACTACTACTGTAAACTGCAACAAACTCACCAAAATAACCCCCAGAAGTTCTGGTCTAGTATTGATAAACTCCTTTCCCCAGGGCACTCTCGAACACCCACCCCACTTGATGCTGATCCAAATACCCCGCATCAAACTGCCAATACCTTCAATTCTTTCTTCACTGAGACTATACAATCACTAGCTAGTCAACTAATCCCAGACAACTCAATCCTTCCCACCACCATACCAGGTACTCTACCTACATTCAAACTGCAACCCATATCTACTACTCTCATCTATAAATGCATCCAAAAACTCAAGCATTGTACTCCTTCTGCCGACCAGCTACCATCACAATATCTCCAAAAAGCAGCCAAAGTTATTGCTTACCCTATCTCCATCCTTGGACAATTAAGGAGGGAACCATTCCAGACATTTGGAAAATCTCCCACATTATCCCCCTGCACAAAGGTGGTAACTCAAATGACTACTCTATTGGCCAATAGCTCTCTTATCACCCTTAGCAAAAATTATGGAAAAATGCATTCACCAACAACTTTTACATCATTTATCTCAACATAACATAATAGCAAACTGCCAACATGGCTTTAGGCCATCACACAGTACCACAACTGCCCTTTTATCCTTTACAGATACCATCAATAGAAACCGCAATAAAAACATTCTCTTATCTGCACTCTTTATTGACCTCTCAAAAGCTTTCGACATGGTAAACCACACCCTTCTAATCAATATTCTTGAATCCCTTTCCTTTGACTCTCAGGCTGTTAAATAGTTCAGATCCTACCTTAGCAACAGGCAGTTCTCTGGGGAAATCAAATTTCTTCCTTTCTGCCAGTCACCCTCAGAGTCCCTCAGGGCTCTATTCTTGGACCACTTCTTTTCTCATTATTTATCAATAACCTTCATGTAGCAATTCCTCAAGCCACCTGCATTCAATATGCATATGATTCCACACTAGTATGCTCAGCTTACTCCCCATCAGAACTACATTCTGTTACTCAAAATGTTTTTAACATTGTAGAAACATGGTTTATAAAACGCTGCCTCCTTCTTAATGCCAAAAAAAACAAGCTCCTTCTCTTTACTCCCACTACTAAGTCCTCCCCCATAGATTTCTCAGTCACTTCTAATAATAGCACTATTATATTCCCTGACTCTACCACTAAATTGTTAGGAATTACCATTGATAATAACCTTACATTTGATTACCATATAAATAACACCATTAAAACTGTCAATAGAAAAATAGGCTTCTTATATAGAAAAAACCTTTCCTAACCCCAACAGACAGAACCAAGATTGATCACTCCCATTTAATCTCAACTCTTCTGTACGCCTCACCTATATATACTAACCTAAAGAAAAATAATCTTAACAAACTGGCAACTTCCTATAATAACATTGCCAATTTTGCCACTGGCAATCCCTTTAGAACCCACCACTGTCTGAATCTTCGGCACCTAGACTGGCTTGAATTGCAAAACCATCTGATTATCTCCGATCTCACCATTGCCCACAAGATATTTTACCAACCCAACACCACCCCTATACTCTCCAATCTCTTATTTCCCTATAAAAATCTGAATTCCCTATGTTCTTCTAGCAAACTCCTCGCTAGCATAACCAAGTCTAACAACATGACTGGTGACTCCCTGTTTACTAACACAGTGGGTAAAAATTGGAACCAGCTACCCAATGAACTAACTCAACTCTCTTCCCTGCCTCTCTTTAAACAAAAACTCAAAAAAACACGTCAAAACACACTGGTTATGCCCTTGTAGCAACCCCGACTAACCAGCTACTTTCACTACTGATACTTCCTCTTCCAAATAAACTTACTAACATTTTAAAGCTAATTCATGCAAGCAAGGCTATTAATGTTTGAACTCTAATCAACATACTGCTAAAATCTTTCTTTCTTCTTTTGATGTGTAAAATTCCTTATGAATTGTACTGTGCTACATTTTTGTCACTCTTTCAAGTGTAAATATCTTCAGTATGTTATTATTACTAGTTTTACTTTTTTCAATCCTTTTATTTACCATGTAACAACATTTTTAATTTTTTTTAATTTCATTTTTTTTTATTTTGCTGGAGCTTTTCTCCCCGGGCGTCTACTGAAAATGGAAATATATCCAGCTAGACTAGCCCGGTTAACAAATGTAAAATAAATAAATAACTAATGCTGGACCATCTCAGTTGTAGTCAGCACTTCAATCTTCTGACCAACAAAACCAAACCACTGAGTCTGCATATTTTCCCCATGACTGCAAGTTTTATTTCTGGGTACTGCAGCCTCACCCATAGCCCCAAAATGTCCTGGTTGAGTAGATATACTAAACTAGTTATGCAGATTTCATTCAACCTTGACCTTTTGACCTAGATCTTCTTTGAAAGTTTCATGTACCTGGTTAACACTTGTTAATTTAATGAATTGGTCATTTGTAGTAGCATGTAGGTGCAGAAATTATAACTGTTTTTAAGGCATTACATCTGAATGACCAGTATAATCAGTTAATAGCATCATTTCCTCTTTATAGCTGTCTTTTCAACTGCTTTCACTATACAAATTGTTAGTTGTACAACAGTGCAACCAGTGCTTAATAGTAAAGTATGAGTATCTGCCTGTAAATAGCTTTGCCTCTGTTACCCATTCAACTTTTGATTGTCTTACTTGTTTTTGAGTCATGCCACTGAGCACACATTTTTATATGCTCTTTCCTTTTCTTATCCAGTAATAAAATATTCATCATACCGCTAGGATGTGACTACAAATAATCTTTGGATAAGTGCACCTATTGAATTAAAAAAAAAAAAAGAAAAAGTAGACAGAATTTTCCTAAGATGCTAACTAATGCAAAGCAAATGTAAATTACTATGTTATTAATCTTATTTAAATTTATTCCCCATGTAATCATTTAGGGACAAAGACAGTGTTTAAAAACTCTTCTAGTATGCAAAACTGAAATGCACAGATGAATATTCCAAGTTATCCCTAAGCATACAGAGTGGCATACAACCAGTGTGTGAACCCATTTGTACACTGGAGTACATTAATGCAATTTAAAGAAGTAAATGACCCAAATGTCAGAAGTGTACTGTTAAATGACCCCTGAAAGCAATGCAGATGTGCACTGCACGCAGTAGTCATCTGTGATAGGAAATATCTTTTTCACTGCCTTCACATAATTTTCTGTGCCCAGCCCCCTGATACATACCTTCTTTTTGGTGGGCAGAAGCTAACATTCTGTGCCTTAATGAATCCCCTATGTTATGTCATGTTAACTATTACATTGGGAATGTATATGCAAACAACATAAAAGTGCCACCACTGTAATGTGTAGTAGTTTCCCAATGACTTCACAGAACACATGCCACGTTTGAGGCACATCAAGTCAAATATGGGCTCTGAAAGTGTACATCTGACTGATTTGTCAGACCAGCAATTCATACATACGTAGATACATACAAATATTTTGGGCACAGGCAATAATGTCCTTCTCCCCTGCCAATATATAAAAACAATCCTTCCCATAATAAGTGTCAAAGTTGTTCTTAAAAATAGCTAAATTAGTGCTTGCTTTAATATAATTTGGTAGTCTACTCCATGTATCAGCTACTCTGTCACACAGCCAATTAGCATATCTCTCATTCCTATACAATTTCCTACACTGGTTGTCTGATGAAACTCTCCTACTCTTTGATAAACCCAAACATACGTGGAAGAGGTTGTCTCTAAATGTCCTATATAACTGAATAAGGTCTTATCTTAAATATCTGTATGAAACACTGTACAAGTTCAAATATTTTAATCTTTTATCATTTAAATTTTCATATCCATGGATTTCTGCTATACTCTTTCATTTTATATTGGTCGGAATTATATTTATCTCATAGTTATGACTCTCTCTCTCTCTCTCTCTCTCTATATATATATATATATATATATATATATATACACACACATGTATATATGGATCTAGGACTATTGAACGAAAGTTCAATAGCCCAAATCCACAATAACTGAACGCACTTTACCGAATGCGCTTTCACTGAAAAAGTGCTTTCGTTAAAGTGCGTTTGAAGAAAAAAAAAAACAATAAGTCTTCTTTTATGCAGGGGGGAAAGCCCCCCTGCACCCCCCCCCGTGTGGGGGGCTGTGCCCCCCACACCTCCCTACTTTTATATTCTCACTCCGAGGTCACACTACAGTGGGGAAAAGGGAATTCTCCCTTAACCGCACCATACTGAAACAGACACAACCAGTATACATAACCGAAAGTGCTGCTTCGATGAACAGCACTTTCGGTTATGTATGTCCGGTGATTTTGTTTCGGCTGAAATTGCTGTCGGTGATCTGTACAGATTATATTTTTTTTCCCCCTTCACATTCTGTAGTTGCAGCACAGGAGAATTTACAAAATTGTAAAAGCATCAGATTGGTAACATGCATTAATTACTGCAATAAATATGAAATTAGCTTACATTTGTAATGCAAAAACAACAACAAAAAAGAGAATGTGCAAAAATCAATTTTATTCTAATTGTTAGATGAAAACAAAATATATTTTGAAAACTTAATAATACATTAATCAAAGTGTTACAACTTGATTTTTATACATTTTCTTCAGTTTCAGAATCTAATTAACAATAATGGAATCTGTAACACAATCCCTTATAACTGTTTACTGTTAAGTAGAGAAGAGTAGGCAAAGCATATCTATAATACACAGAAAGATGGGGACTAATTTTTAATACTATGTAATGCTTATTCCATTTTCATTATATCTTTAAATTACAATTATACAAAATGTGCAAAGAAATGTGCTGTTTCTTTTATGTTCTGTTGCTAGCTTGTTGGATTTTAACCAATCCAACCTCCAGCCTTGCAGCTTAACAATACAAAAGGATAAAACCTGAGTTAGTGCTAGATTATGGAAGACAGCTATATGCTATTCATCACATAACAATTTCTGAATTATCACTGACTGGTTTAATCTTGCCAGTGGTGCAACTGTTAGTAAACCACGTGTCATTTCCTTGTCTTTTTATTTCCTACATGGATCTAACTCCTCTGTAAAATACTAGCAGCTGTCAAAATAATCAAAACAAATGTTTTGGAGATAGTAAGATAGTGAAAGGCATCAGAGCCATCAGATGCTGTAAAAGTTACTTACATTAAGACATATTTAAATCCTACTTTATATCAGGTGCTTTGCAGTTATAAAAATAACCATCTTACAAATATGTAGTCTATAACAATGCCATGAGAAATAGCAGATAAACAAATGTTAGGTTGTGTTTCTTTAGAAATTTAAAACTAGGACACAGTGTGTGGGAATACAGTAGTGAAGGCACTTCATTTGGATGTCTGTGACATACACTTCATCCCACTACACAAGGGAACACACATTACTGGTTAAATTTTGAACAGCACTGTCACTGCTGCTTCTTCTGTGCTCACCAGGTCCTACTTCAAAGCAAGTGACAGAAGCCACGGTACTTAGGATGGTTGGTGCAGAGATGAAGACCAAGTAACTCACAGTGGCACAATGGACAGAACATGAAAAGTACCAGCATGTGTGGTAAAACATAGTTAATTACATCCATTTCTTAATTTCATAGCTAGTTGCACAGAAAACATATACCCTTTATAAAGCAAACTACAAAGATGTGGAATTTGTTTTAATTTAAATACCCTGGTTTAGAATTAAAACAGTGCAATAAATATTTATGAACAAGTGCTCGCTAATGTGCTTTGTTCAGCAAATTTCTTTTTTTCAATTAATCTGGAGTCCACAGTCAGATATACAGAGAGCTTAATGTATCGCTGCAGAGGTATTTTTATCTGCTATGTGGTCCCCCTTTCACAGCACCAATTTCTGTGCAGGAAACATCACTAAAGTAAAACAGTACATGATAAATGCTTTGAAGTTAAATCAGTATAAATTGTGGTCAAAAATGGTTAAATCATCATAGTGCCATTGGATATCAAACTAGTATGTGTTAGTAAAGTAAGCTCCCTGCAGCTGTAACACACAGTCAGTCAAAGAGTACACCTGAATGGTGTCTGTATTTTCAAATTGTTGTTTGAGGCAATAAACACAGCAAAATCATTTTTCAGTGTCAGGAATTATCAACAAGAAGGGCATCACTGTTTGATTTAAATTATGATTATTTAATAACAGCTCTTTTCCACTCTGTGTTCTGCTACATTATGTTTTAGTGATTAGTCAGACAGTATATGATACCAAGTCAGAAAGCTTGGAGTGGTGTCCTGTTTTTATTCTAACAAAAAGAGTTATTCCCAATGTACATCATTTGTCTGAAAGACAACTTACTACAAGAAGTAGATGAGTGAAAATTATACCTCGTACCATAAAACCAGTCCTGTTTCTCTAACAGATGTTAATATCTTAAAGGATGAAGAAAATAGTTAGTACTCATGACTTACTGCTTCATGTCACTTTACTTGATCAGACTAAACTAAAATTTAATGTTTTACAGTACCACTTCATCTTCTAATGTCTCACTTTTAGCATTCTACCAAAGGAGGTGTATGTTGTCCATTGAGAATGTAAATTAAGCAAAACTTTCATGAATGCCTAATTATTCTATCACTTGCTAATTCTGCTCTGAGCCAAAGACAAATGTTAGAGGAAAACAAACAAGTGAGAACAAAGCTGATCCTCATGGTGGTCTGACAATGTAGTGCAGAGACATGCTTAGAAGCCAGGAGAGACAAGAAGAATATTGCTACAACATACCTATAGTATGAAAATCTAAGGAATAATTTGGCCATAGGATTATGACTAAAACAGGCTTCATCAAGGTGGACGGCCATGGTGGTGCAGCGGTTAGCGTTGCCGCCTCACAGCAAGAGGTTCTCCGGTTTGATCCCCGGCTGGGGTGCCTTCTGTGTGGAGTCTGCATGTCCTCCCTGTTGTCGTGTGGGTTTCCTCCGGGTTCTCCGGTTTCCTCGCACATCCCAAAGACATGCAGTAGGTGGATTGGATACTCTAAAATTGGCCCTAGACATGAGTGGGTGCATGTGTGTGCCTTCCGTGGCTCATCGTAGCAAGTGAAGGGCCTCTCCACCCCTGGAAGGTTCATTACTTCCCCTGTAATAACCACCCTGCAGGGCATTATTGTGATTTGAAAATTGGATATCTGTTAAACTGGTTTGTATTTGTTTTATTATTATATACATTTTTAAAATATATAAATATATTTGCCATATAAAATAGTTCCTCTGCCTAATATTTTATAGTTACTGAAGGCTATGTAACTACTGTTGGAGTATTTTACATAAAAATATACATAAATTATGTAAGTATTTATTGACTTTACAAACACATGCAGTGAGTTTTATATATACACATACTAACAGATACAGAGGCAGAGAGAGAGAGTCTCTCACACATATGCAGAAACTCAGACACACCTCTGTACCCACACACAGAAATGCAGAAGCACAGATACACACACACACAACTGCACTGCTTTTGCTTGTCTCTTCTTTTCCCACTGTCACTAAAAGCTTCTTTTTGAACTGCATTTAGATAAAGGAAAGTTAAATGGAAAGTCTTTATAACTGCGCTGCAGCTACATTTGCTACCAGAGGTATTTATTTTCCTTAATTCCCTTTTTATGCTTGCTAAACTGACATGTTTGGCAAGTGTAAACAAGATGGCAGCCATTTTGTTTTTTTCTCAGTCTATGCTTCATGGGAATCCTTGGACTTGATACTGGATTCACCTTGTACATTAAAAACCTGGAGAATGTCAGTTTTCTGAGAGATTATTGCATTTAAATTGGGCCATTTTCAAATGATCATTATTTCCCTTGATCAAGGTGATAAGAGGAACTCAAAGCATTGCTTAGCCACTGACAGTACAACTACAGTTTTTGCTATAAAACAGCTTGTGATGGATGCATGTTATAAAATAACTCTAGGTCTGTCACTGATAAAAACAGGAGCACATCATACTCCATGTCTGCCATGGTGTATACTTAAAAAAATATAATTGTGTGCAATGGTATGTACAGAAATTGCATACTTGTCATGTGTCATGGCTAGTTACTTTTTTAAAGAGGTTTATAAGGGTTGATGGGGATTATATGTACAGGGGGGGTGGTGTGGTGGTATTCTGAAAGTTGGCATAGAATTCAAAAAATCCTGTGTATGCCCTAGCAAGAGCCTAGCCTTAATCCCTAAGTGCAAAGTATAAGTGATAATTCCGACCCACAAAGTGGGCAAAAATTGCAGTGATATAGATCAAGGCAGAAATAAAAAAGTAATGTCATCAAGTCAAAAGTCAGGTGCATTCACATAGTAGAAGAGGACACTATCAAACAAATGCCTCTAATATCTGCTGCCATATCATTCATTAATAATAAGATGAGTACTGTCAACTTTTAGAGCAGGAATAACTCATTAAAAATGTATGTAAAGTGTTCAATGTTTAGGGAAAATATACACTTTTTTTGCTGTTTTCAGTTTAGTGCTGTTCTAGCAATACAATAATGCTGGCATTAAATGTCTGAACAGTAGTTTTCTTCCAGTGTCTCTGTGATGAGCTTGCACAGACTGTGGTCACTTTGTGACACATACTACAAAAGTCAGTTTTAGTCTTGGTACAGTATTTATAGCCAAGTATACACATACACACACAGACAGCCACACACACACACACACACACATATATATATATATATATATATATATATATATATATATATATATATAGTTCCCCATTGCATATCTGCATAAATTCTGTCTCAAAATATAGCTTTTCACAGTACATTACAGTACAAATAATTACGTAGTAGAGGACTGAGTCTTAACTTAAGGCTTTGGAAGGGTATTCCGTCCAGATCCAGGGATGTAATTGTCCCACTGTACTTGGCACTCATTAGGCCACTCATTGAGAATAACTGTCCAAACACTTGTCATAGCTGGAATGATCACAATGCTTCCTTACTAAAAAATAAGAATCAGCAGTTATGCTATTAATGGATTTAAACGAAATCTACTCAGTGTTCCTAGATTTCATTTGGTTTTAATTCATTGGTTGCACAAACTGTCTCAAAGCCTTGTCTGTTCTTGATACCATACAGGCTATTGAGAAGTGAACTCTGCCTGACATGTACAGCCTCAACAGACCCTGTTTTGTCAGACCTAGTTCACATTTGGAAGTACAATGGTATGAGGAACATCCACTCAAGGGACCTCAATCTCTTTTGCGAGTTTAACAGAACATTGCTGGTGAGATAGGTATGTATCACAGAGACCTTTTATGGAACTGGTTTCCCCTCCACATACAGCAGACTACTTCTCTTACTCTGCTCAAACACAACTTGGATGAATGGATGTGTAACCACAAATTTACCCCTGGCTTAGCACCAATGATCTTCATGTATAGGGGAACGTTTAAGTACTCAGCATTTGCTAAAGTGGCTCATCTTTGGAGAGTCATGTTGCAAAATATAATTACAATGGGAATGCAGGGTTAGACTTCTTAAGATTTTCAGAGATCAATAGCCTAGTAGCTACCCATGCCCCTAATAGGATGGTGCACTTAAGAGACAGTGAAGTATAAGTGATAATTCTGACCCAGAAATTAGGCAAAAATGTGTAGTGATGCAGATTGAGGCAGAAATAAAGTAATGTCATCAACTCAAAGGTAACGGTGTAACTACCAGAAAGTACTAATATGGGAAAATTCATATCTGTAGATTTAGTAATGGTTTAAATATCGGAAAGTACTAATGTGAGACTTCATCACATCTGCAGATTTAGTAATGGTGTAACTACAGGAAAGTACTAACGTGTTTCAGGTAGCTGTAGATTTAGTAATGGTGTAACCACCAGAAAGTACTAATATGGGAGAATTCATCATATCGGTAGATTTGGTAAGGGTGCAACTACCAGAAAGTACTAATATGTGAGAATCCACATATGTGCAGGTCAAGCACTGGTTTAACTACCATAAGGTACTAATATGTGAATATTTATCAGATCTGTAGATTTAGTAATGGTTTTCCTGCCTCATTATTAATCTAAAAGTGTGTCTCCCAGTTCCTGGTGTTCCCAGCAGTATATAATGCTCACCTCCTAGAGGGTTAGGGTGAGAATTAAAGCAATAAACTAAGAAAGTCTCTGTCCTTTTTGGGAGCAGGGATGATGTCTCTCACCACAGAGCTGCTTCTGATATTCAGGCTAGCTTCTTTCTATTTTCCTAGACGTGTTCTTATTCAGAGAGAAGACTCGATCCCAATTTCTTGCGGTCTGCTGAAAGTTACAGATGTTATTAAGCTTAACCTACTGAAGCTGAAGAAATCTTAGCAGCCATTTGTTTCTTCAAAAATGTTTATTGATTGCTGAGACAGGTGAGTGCTGCTCTAAATCCACATCGGAATTCACATACCTGCAGATTAGTAATGGTGTAACTACCAGAAGCTATTAATATGTGAGAATTCTCATATCTGCGATCTAGTAATGGTGTAAATACCAAAAGGTACTAAAGTGAGAATTCATCACATCTGCAGATCTAGTAATGGTGTAACTATCAGAAGGTATTAATATGTGAGAGTTCTCATATCTGCTGATCTAGTAATGGTGTAAGTACTGGAGGGTACCAACATGTGATATCTGCACAGCAACATGAAATTTTTGATGAGATCCATTTAATGGGATAGTCTGTTTATATTGTTTATTACCAGATATTAAATTCCCGTAATTACATTTGGAAGAGACACTGCTCAAATTATCTGCATCTTTGTCTCTTGTGTGCAGATTATAGGGTAAATTTATCAACATAATGGTCAGTTCTTGTTCCTAGCCGAGTCACAACATATTTCAGTAACAAAACACAAGCCAGTAGCATGACTTTTTATAGGAATAATGCCCTGGAAAGGTAGAAGTCATGACAAGATTTCCTTTGCAGCAGACAGGTTGGAGATAAACCACATATGCCAGTCTGGAGCAGTTCAGCCGTAACTTCCACCTCTCCACAAAACTGTTTCTAAAAAACAATTTATATTTCAATTTTTAACCAACCATTTGATTGTCAAGCATGTGTGGGTGTGTGTTGCTTAGCTGTAAAATGAATGGACTGGCTGACATTTGATTTTAATTACTTCAACCTTTTTGTATTAGCTGTCTTAGAAAGCAAACATTTCCACAATAAATGATTTTTTTTTTAAAGTTCCTGTGGATTGAAGTGTGTTTTATGGAACATATGTTTGTTCATCAACAGTGTGATAGAATAGCTCTGGAAATCAATGGAAGTTTGTACAATATGTGAAACTGTATGCAAGTATTTTATTTATTTTTATTTAAAGTACATTTTGAATTTTAATTTTCTTTCTTGACTTAGAGATGATTGTGTATTTCTGTCAAAATGTACCTGTCTGTGTAGACTGCGTCTCATGGTTACAGTTGATACTTTTCAGGCAGGGATATTATAGAGGAATAACAACCTTGCTGGAAACAGTAATGCAAAGTTTTGATTGTGTGCAGGAATTGTTTTGCATCTCCGTATTGTATAATGCAGCATAAACTTTCATGGCTATCTCTCCTATCTTCTTCTTTTTTTTTTTTTTGTTTCATCTTGTGATACATTTTTTTCTCTTAGTCCACACCATCCAAATTAACTGTTGCTCACAAATCTTTCCTATTGTGACCTGTTTGTTCCAGTGAAGGATGAATGTCCTGGGGAATATGAAGTTCTCATATTGCAGGACCAGGTGTTATATTAATAGCAATAACCCACGCCTGGGTGTGGGTAATGCTGGATTTACCCACGGTTGGTGTGGTCTGGTCACAAGGGCGAAGCCCGAGTGGCCAAACAAAGACAACCATGGGTAAATCCAGCATTACCCACACCCAAGCGTGGGTTATTGCTATTATACAATAACATTATTTAAGAAAAAAAAATTACTTTTCTTAAATAATGGTATTGTATAATGCCTCCTTGCTGCCCTTCAGCAGCTGTCTGGTATTCTGCGGCAGTTCTGATGTACTGCGCATACGTATGCTTATGCAGTACATCAGAGCTGTGGGTGGAGGCAACGGAGAAAGCAAGATCTCTGTTGCTTTTTACAAACTGTCTCTATGTTAAAGGAGTTTAACATAGCGAGACAGCTTTAAAAAAAGCAGTGGAGATCTTGCTTTCTCCGTTGCTTTTTTTAAAGCTGTCTCACTATGTTAAATGGGTTTAACATAGCAAGACGGCTTTAAAAAAGCAACAGAGATTCTCCATTGCTTTTTTTAAAGCCGTCTCGCTATGTTAAACTCCTTTAACATAGCGAGACAGTGTGTACAAAAAAAGAGTTATACTAATGGAAAAAGTCCGGCCGACCGGACCTTTTTCCATTAGTATAACTCTGCTTTACAATGTGCACGCTGACCAATCAGCGTGCACGTTTTGGAATATTAATGGGGGGTCATTGTATAATAACCTTTATTGCACTGTAGCCCATGCCTTCCTTTGTGCTATTGCCATATCCTGCCTCTGCTCTGGACTGGCATGTATATTCTCATATATGTCTATTCACATTTAGTAAACAAGCCTTCCCTCATGTTGCTAAAGGCCTTAAGAAAAGCTGTCTCACCCAGCACCAGAGAGTGCTGCCCCCATGCCTAAATCTCCCTCTTTCAAGGAAGGTGAATCATCAGTTAATATCATTGCTTCTTTTTCTGGCCAAGCCCAGTGACACATGTTACTACTCAATTCTGCTCACTGATTGTGTTGAACACCTTGCTCCAGCATTAATGGTATAAATGATATACTGTTTATCTGTAAACAGAGGTTAAAATACCCAAAAATGTAGCACTGACTGAAAAGGGATGAAGAGATAAAAGTACAGTTGTATACACTTACCAGAAATGTAGATGTTAGAGTGTATTCACTGTTGCAGTCATTACATTTGGGTAATCTGCTGGCAGGTTGCCCTCAGTATACTGTATACTCAGATACTGTCCCTTCTTCTATGACGTCAGGTCATCAGGGGTATAAAACATGCAGCTGACGTCAGTACATCAGTTTTTCTTGCCGCAGATATCAGGTGCCCCCCTAATGGGGAGCAAATAAACACAAAAACACAAACGTATAACTCCAACCAAAAACAAATACACCAAAAAGGCTTTTAAGCATAGTAAAGGAAAGTAGAGGTACAGTCAGAAACTCTAGGTGGCTGGAGGGAGGGTAACCAGAACTGCAACAGTGAATACAATCGAACATCTACATTTATGGTAAGCGTACACAACTGTACTATGTTCTTCGTGTTTCACTGTTGCAGTCATTACATTTGGGTAGATTCCCAAAGCTATGGTTGGGAGGAGGAGTTTATACAGCATTAGGGCCAGCTATAAGGCCCTGCAAGACAGCAGTGGCAAAGCCAGCTCTGGATTTAGAGAAAATTGGCAAATGATAATGCTTAGTGAAAGTATGCACAGAACTCCAGGTAGCAGCTTCTAGGATATCCCTGGTAGGGACACCACTGAGAAAGGCTGCAGAAGTAGATGCATCCCTGGTGGAATGAGATCTGATCCCCTGGGGGATAGGTTTTCCATGGTGCTTATAGCAGAAATGAATGCAATGGCTTATCCATTTAGAAATGGTTTGTTTTGAAATAGCCTTACCCTTTGTCCCTGTAGCAAATGCTACCAGCAATTATTCATATTTTCTTCGAGATTTAGTCCTGTCCAAGTAGAATCTTAGTTATTTGTGCACATCCAAGGAATGCAGAATCCATTCCCCTTTGTTCGGTGGATTGGGAAAGAAGGTTGGCAAATGAATGGACTGATTAAGAGCCACACTGGAAACCACCTTGGGCATGAAGGATGGATTGGTCCTGAGAGATACCCTGTCCGCATGAAAGATGATGAAAGGCTCCACTGCCATAAGTGCCTGTAATTCAGATATCCTTCTAGCAGAAGTGATTGCTAAAAGGAAGGCTGTTTTCCAAGAAAGAAATTTTAAGTCTGCAGTAGCAGCTGGCTCGAAAGGAGGTAGAGCGAGTTTCTCCAAAACAAAGTTAAGGTCCCAGGCAGGGATTGGAGCTCTCCTGGGTGGTCTCAAGTTTTTTGCCCCTCTGAGATACTGCTTGAGCAGAGAATGAGAGAAGAGGGGAGGTTTCGTGTTATAGTGACCTGAAATAGCTGAGGCGTGGATTTTAATGGAGGAAAAAGACAGGCCCTTGTGAAGCATCTGAGTTAAGTATTGCAAAATCTGAGGTAAATTGGGCGCTGCTGTGCTCATCCCTAAAGATTGGTTCCAGGCACAGAATCTTTTCCATTTGTCAGCATAAGATTTTCTAGTACTAGGTCTCCTCGCCTCAAGATGACATCCATCACAGGCTTGTTGAGGGATGATAAGGGTGAATTTAAGTGATTAGCCAGGCTGCAAGGTTTAATGTTGCAAGCTGAGGGTGCAGAATTTGGTTCTCCTGCTGAGACAGCAGGGATGGGGGTCTGAGGCAGGTGCCATGGAGATATTTGCGACACACTGCGCAGGAGGGGGTACTAGTGTTGGCGCGGCCAGTCTGGAGCAATCAAAATCATCCTTGGTTTGTCCTGACTGACTTTTAGTAGAACTTTGGAGAGCAGAGGCAGAGGGGGAAAAGCGTAGATTGATAGATTTTTCCAGCTGAAGGACAGAGCATCCACTTTCCAAGCTTATTTGTGGGGAGTCCTTGTGCAAAACCTGTCCAACCGGTAGTTTTGGGGGAAGGCAAATAGATCTATGTCTGGGCTCCCCCATTTGTTTGTCAACATGTTGAAAATCCGTGGTTCCAGTTTCCACTCGTGTGGGTCCATGAGGTTTCTGCTTAGTCTGTCTACCAGTGTATTCAATTTCCCTGGCAGGAATTGAGCTTGTAGATGCACTTGGTAGCTCAGGGCTGTGTTCCACAATGCCATGGCTAGTCTGCAGAGGGGGTAGGAATGTGTACCCCCCTGCTTGTTTATGTACCACATAACCGTGGTGTTGTCCGTCTTTACCATTAGGTGTCCTGGAAGAATGTAGTCCTTGAAGGCTGTCAGAGCATTCTGTACAGGTAACATTTCTTTTTGATTGATATGTAGGTGCATTTGATTTGGGTTCCATTTGCCCTGAATGTACTTCCCTGCCAGGTGAGTCCCCCATGCATAGTCTGATGCATCTGTAGTTAGGGTTTGGGCGGCAGGGGGTAGTGTGAATACTAATCCCTTGTTTTGGTGGCTGGTTTCTGCCCACCATAGGAACTCCAGGCATAGGCAAGGTATGATAGGAATCATTGTTTCCAGGCTGTGACAATGTTGACTCCATAGATTTTTTTACATACCACTGTAGTTTCCTCATATGCAGTCTTGCATATGGAATTAGAAGAATGCAGGAGGCCATGAACCCCAAGGCTTGCAGTATTTGTCTTGCAGATAGCAGGGTTTTTGTGGCCACTTGTTTGAAGTAAGTTACCAAATGAGTTTGCTTCTCTGGCGTGAGGAAAGCCATCTGGGCAGTTGTATTCAAGCTTGCACCCAGGAATGTAATCTGTTGACAGGGTACCAGTTGTGATTTCTTTTCATTTATGGTGTACCCTAGACAAGTTAGAACCCTTTTTACAAACGCCATATGCCCTGGTTTTCTGCCTGAATTAGACAATTGTCCAGGTATGGATATATTTGAATATTTCTTTGCCTGCAAAATGCAATAACTGGAGCCAGGCACTTTGTGAATACCCTGGGTGCAGTAGACAAGCTAAAGGGCAGTTCAGCGAACTGATAATGCAAGTAGCCTGCTCTGAAGCTTAGATATCGTCTGCAAGATTCCGAGATTGGGATGTGCAGGTATGCTTCTTTTAAATCTAGAGTTGCCAACCAGGCATCTTTGCCTAGCATAGGAAGTAACTGGTGAAGAGTCAGCATCTTGAATTTTGGAATCTCCAGAAAGGTGTTTAGAGTAGACAGGTCCAGGATTGGACGTCATGATTTGTCTTTTCTGGGTACCAGGAAAAGGCTTGAATAGAAATCATGTCCCTTTTCCTCTTCTGGCACCAGTTGAATAGCCCCCATGCTTAAGAGAGAAAGTACTTGTTTTTCAGCCTCTACCCGCTGATTCAGGGGCAGGTCTGGCCACCCGTTTGGTGTTGGCAATGTGTGGAAATTAAATCTGTATCCCTGGAACACTATATTTAAAACCCATTTGTCCTGGGTTATGAGTTCCCAGTTCTTTGCATGAAGAGCAATCTTTCCCCCAAAGGGGCGGTTGAAAGATAAGTGCTTGGTAATTTTAAAAGGAAGTCATTGAGACTGCTTACTGTAGGGGGGTGTTTTGTAATTTCCAGATTTGGAAGTGGAGGCCCCCCCCACTGCTTAGCTCTGAGAGAACCCTGGGACTGAAACCTGGGATTTTTGCTGTGTCTCGGTTTGGCTTGAGAGGATCTGGAAGGGGCTGGAAAGGACCAATTATTAATAGGCCAATGCCTACTAAATCTTGGAGGTTGCACTTGTAAGAAATCTTTAACAGTTTGCATAGATTTAGCTTTATCTTCCATCATTTTTAGAACTTCTTCAGCCTTATTGCCAAACAGGCGGTCCTGATTTAAAGAAGCATCCAACAATTTAGCTTTAACATGATCAGGCAAAGATTGTTCCTTAAGCCAAGCATGCCTTCTAAGCACAGACACAGTAACTGGAGCCCTGCAGGAGGCCTCTAAAGAATCAAAACCACATTGCAAAGTATGTTTTCCAACTTGTTCAGCAGAATGCATTAAATCCTGTAAATCTTTACTTTCTACACATTCAGGAATCAACACCATTTTCTGTTTAAGCAGTCCAATAATATGCTGTTGATATTTTAACATATGAAATTGGCAGTTTAATGCTCTGATTGCCAAGGTCACAGAAGTATAAACCTTTTTACCCTATCTATCCAGCGCTCTGGAATCTCTATCAGAAGGGGTAGGATTTTTAGCAGTAGAAGCCTTAATACCCTTAGGCCCCTGAGAAATGGTTTCTGGATCTGCAACAGGATTTTTGAAAATGAACTTGTGGGACTCAGGAACCCTGTAGTATGTCGGGTTTACTAGGAGCCAGAGGCAGGGAATCAGGGGCCAAACTGGATTCCGAGAACACATCATCAACAATGTCTAGTACAGAAGGTATAGCCAAAGGCCTATGCTGAGGTAGAAGCAGGAAATCCCTAAGCCTCTTTTCTGAATCAGAAAATTCCTGGCTTTCCCAGTGGAAAAGCTCCCCCAAAGTATGTAAAGTTTCCCCAAAAGAAAAGTTCTCAGGAGGGGAAGCAGAGGGAATGGAGTCCTCTGCATCAGAATCCTCTTAAGTAGGTATGGACAAATCCAGGTCATTAGAAGAATCAGAAAAAACAGAATTCTGATCAGAAGATTCATAATCAAATTCAGCCCTAGGCCTCTTAGAGGGGGGGGGGGGGTTGACTACCCCTGATTAGAGAAATTAGATCTTCAGCCATTTTTATCATTTGTTTTGTAGGCATAGGGGCCTGAACACATGGCCTGTGCGTCGTTTTTTTTTAAACATGGATCGAGATTTAGGCCTTAGTAATGAAGGCAGTGTTGATTTAATATGCAAGTCTGTAGGCCTGAATATACCCTCAGAAGCCGGTGCCTGCACAGTGGCTCCAGACCCATCCAAGGTAGAGACATCCACAGGTTCCATAGGTGAAGCTTCTCGCAGCATACCGGACTCCGAATGGGTCTCAGTAGAGGCCTGTGAATCAGAAGTAGCAGGTATCAGGGGCTGCAAAAGCACCTCACTGAGTACCGGCGAACTGGCGACTGGCTTAGGAGAAGAGCTGTCGGCAGTTTTGGACCTCAGCGGCCGGTCTTTGTCTTTATCTTTGCGTTTTTTCAGAATTCCGGTAGTCAGAAGGCTAACCGATGACATTTCTGGATAATTAAACCGAGAACCGAAATAATTAGAGGCAAAAATGTACCGACGATGGATAGTGCACTGACTAAATAAAGCACAAAACCGACAGCAAGGTACGTCGTGGTCAGGGCCTAGGCAAGGAATACAGTACGAATGAAAATCTTTATGAGGTATTTGCTTTCCACAAGTAATGCAATTATTAACTTGTACTGACATTGGTAAGGAGCAAGAAAAAGTTTCCCCAATGGGGTACTTAGGCTTTAAGTTGAAGACTTCAGTTCTGAAACTCGAAAACGAAAATTTCAGGAGTCGGCCGACTGGCACTTGCGAACTGCTTCTGCTTCGGGCACTGCACGGCAAGAAAGACTGATGCAATGACGTTGGCTGCATGTTTTATACCCCTGACGACCTGACGTCATGGAAGAAGGGACAGCAACTGATGCAGGACCCAAGACTTTGTTAATCAGGCCGACTGAGGGCAACCTGCCAGCAGATTACCCAAATGTAATGACTGCAACAATGAAACACAAAGAACATCAGGCACACATCAGTATTTCCTCTTGATGATCTCCAGGTACAGTAAGTGCTCATGCAGTAGTACTCATTATTTCTGCAGGACTTCTGACATCAGACATACACAAAACTAAAGCCCTTTTAGTTCAGATTCTGGCTCGAATATGCAAATAGAAACTATTATCTGAGGTAAATGTGTGCTTAGATATCAGCTTTAAGTGTATTCCTGAATCCACTATTGAAATTTCATTTAATACCATTATGGAGAGGTTGTAATTGCATTTGTTGAAAAAAAAAAAAAAAAACTGCTAAAAGAAAAAAAAGTTAATCAAACCTTTGGGCAGATTCTGCCTCCCTGTTTCTCTGTTCATCCTAAAGCAGAGATAAAAGTACAGCTGGGTAACTATACTCAGCATAGCAGCAAATGTTAATGCGAGATTATTGATATAAGGTTAACAAAATGACAAAATAAGAAGCAGCAGTTATACAGTTAGTGGATTTAGGGGAAAAAAATCTGTACCTGAGAGCTTGATTTCAGATGGCTGAGAATGCATTGGTTAACACCTCCCTAACAAAATGTCAACACTTGAAATGTTGAGTGGCAACAAGCTGAGAAAAAAAAGACCAGAAACACAGGAGATGAGTCAAAGAATCACTGTTCTCCTTTAAACTGCTTTTTGCAAGGGGGGTCAAGCCCCCTGCACCCCCCATGTGGGAGGCAAGCTCTTATATACACCAACTCCAAGACTGCCATACCTTGGAGAAAAGGGAATAATCCCAGAAATGGCATCTCTGACTTGGTAATGTAAGCCCGATAATTTGGCCATTCACTCTCCCTATTTTGGGACTCATTCTAGATGGTTCTGACATTTCAAATGGTTACCTTTGTTAACTGTGTTTTGCTATAAGGAAACTTGATTGTTTAGATAAGAGTCAAAAAGATACAGCTTGGAGGGTCACAAATTTTGGGGATGTTGAGAAAAGTCAGTCTGTTCATCCTCCATTTAAGGGAGATGGAAATTTCTCTTGTTATGGTATCTACAAAAATAACTGATGCCTTGGAAAGTAAAATGCCTGATAAGAAATACACAGATGAAATTCTTGATCCAAATAACCATGGCACTGGAAATAAACTTCCTAACTAAAGTTTAAGGAGTCAGCTTTCAACTTCTGATTTAGAAATGAAAAACAGAAAGAGTGTCTACATTCTCTGACATATATAGATTCCACAACTGAAAATATTTTGTCAAATAGAAGTCCAGAGGAAGAACATGATTCAGAGACTGAGATCTCTGGTCCCAAAAGTTCCTAATATATAACTAGATCTACTTAATCTGAAGTATTGCACTGAGAACAGTCATAGCCGACGAGGACTTGTGGCCCAGTGCTTTCAAAATGTTCTTACATTTTAAGTCTGTTACAGTAAGACATAGGAAGAAATCTATTTATTACACTCTGTCATGAGGAAAGGTGAGAGCTTTTGCTATAGTGTTTACAATAGCTTCCAAAATCTTGGTTTTAGAAGGAGCCTAATCTTTTTCTTGTTGATAGTAATCCCCCAAATTATGAAAATAGGGTCAACACTTTGCAAAACCTGTGCTTGGATCCTGGTAAGGATGAATATGAACACACAAGAATCTGAGATGCAAGCTACAGAAACACTAGAAAAAAAAAAACAAATGAAATTGAACTGGACTTCCCCTCCACAGCTTGTTTGTTAATGTCTGTGGGATTTGAGTATATGATGGGTGAAGAAAGCATAACTACTGAAGTTAGGAAGGTAGTATGCATGAGACGTTTTGTAAGGTTCTTGAACAAATATTGTGACATTCGCTCACAAATACACAAAACTGGGATCATATTATTACAGACACACATCAACTTGAAAATAATGCTTAACATAAGGAACAAGTGCAAGTTCCCAACATCCAATATCTCTTCTAAATGTATAATCAGCTCTGAGGTCATCTTTCAGCAGTGACAAGGGAAATACTTGGGCTTTGGCAAACTTAGGTATTTTCCTTGCTTAGATGTATGGTACATTTAGAATGGGAAGCCTCCCACAAAATACAGTGGTGAAAAAAGTGTGACTTGAGCACTTGTGCTTTGAAAGCTTATTCAATTAACAGTTTATAGTGCTAACACTTTGGTTTGAGAGATACTGGATGGGTCTTCAGTAGTTATCCTTTTTCCCCCTGAAACATTAAGTCTAGATTCAAACTCTTTTTCCTGGTTCTCAGATGTACTGGCTGAACTGCCTTTTTATATGGTTAGCAACATCAATAGGAATGTGCCAAAAATGAACCAATCCACGGAGCACTTAGAATGTACCTGAAACACATTATGTGCAGTTCCCTGTAGCACATCCTGTTGATACTGCCTCCCCGATCTAGGAGTCTTAGTAATTTTATAACATGGGAAAATCAACCTCCTTGAAGATGTATTTGCAAGGCAGATTGGACAAGATGGAGAAGATAGCTGTTATTTGAAGAAGTAAAGGGTATGGATTATGATGTAATACTGTTTGTGTTTGATTTTTCCAGGTTTTCTGTTCTGAATACTATTATTATGTTATTACCTGGATTTTGTCTTCTACAGAAAGGCAAGCACTTAGATGGATATCTCCCATTGTTTTTATTAGAGAGAGAATGAAAATGTCGTTCCATACTTTGCATGATTTTTTTGCTTTTCTCACTAGGTCCTTTTGAAGATTTTGTGAGGAGGACCGAAGAGAAGTGAAAGATCAGTGTTAGCAGTAATCAGCTTTCCTTTAACATCTTGAGAAGGTCTGGGTATGCAACCATCAAAACCTCCATAAAACTGTCCCAGCATAATCATCCCTGGATAAGACCACACTATCCACATTTTGTTATATGAATCCCAGTTTTATCAGAAGTTTATGTGGCTTCTAAACGCTTTTTTTAAAATACCAATGTCACTTAAGCTATTCTGTTCATTGTAAAATTTTACCCTGCTGCTTAACTATATTGGTCAATTTAGTGGCCCTAAAAGACAAGGTAGATACATATATACACGTTCTTGCCACATCTCTTCATTGTTCTTCTGTCTGTACCAACAGACAAAATATTAAGGGCTACTGAATTTTAGACCATGTAGGAATGTTTGTATCAACAACAAAATGATCCATATCAACATACATAGAAAACTTCAAATATGCAGTGCAGTAGAAAGTAAGACAGATGATGAGCAGTTTAGATTCAGATCAGATGCAACAATGCCTATCCTATGTTTGCAATGAAGCAGGTAAGATAAAAAAAAGAGTCCAACTGGGCATTCCTAGACTACCAGAAGGTGTATGGCAAGCTACCAAGAAAGTTAATTTGGGCAATCCTGCAATGGTTTGAAGTCCCAGAAACATTTGGTAGAATTAATGCAGACTGTGTACAAGGACCCAATGCCACAAATACATTTTTAGAATCACAGACGGATTCCTAGTTGGGGTGGGTACACATCACAGTTCACCTCTGAGCCATCTGCTGTTCATACTGATAATGGACTACATTAGCAAACAAGTTGGAGTGGATAGATCAACAAAGCTGCTGTATGTAGATGGTGTGGTATTATAAGCAGACTCTGAACAGGAACATCAGCAAATGATAAAGGAATGGAATGCAAAACTGAAGGCATATGGAATGAAACGGAGTACAGACATTTGTTATGGCAACAAACAGAGGAAACTGAAGTTGAAAATCGAGATAGTAGGGATAACAGTGGAACAGGTTAGCAGCTTTGGGGAGGGTTGGTTGAGGAATTCTGAATGAGGAGGTCAAAGACAGAATCAGATAAGCTGCAGCCAACTGGCACAGTATGTCAAGGGTAGTGTGTAACAGAAGAATGCCAATGAAGTTGAAAAGTAAGGTGTATGAAACAGTGGTATGACCAATACTTCTATATGCTATGGAAACTTGGAAAGTGAAGGCAAACTAACTGTGGAAGCTAGAAATGATGGAAATGAAATGCCTGAGATGGGAAGAAGGATGCACACTGTGAGACAGACAAAGAAATGAGAACATCAGGTCAGATGCCAGAATAGCTCGAAGAGCAGAGAAGGTAAAAAAAAAAAAATAACAGATTTTGGTGGTTCTGGCACACACGCAGAAAAGCAGATGATGATTTAGTGAAGAAGATTTTGACTGAAACTAAATGCCAAAAAATGCATTATAACCATTCAGAAGTCATCTCCTCCATTGGTAATATGCTCCTAACAAATTAAGAGATTCAGAAATGCAATGTATTGGTATTGGTATAGAGATCAAGAAAATTTGTTTTTATTTGCAGATGATATTATCTTGTACCTGATAAATCCAGAAAAGGACATCTCAGAAACATTTTGAGACAGTTTCAAGTCTTTTCGGGATATAAAATTAATGACGAAAAAACAAAGGCTACAGCGTAACTTGTATATCCCGGCAGAAATGCCTATATTTATGAGGACACAATAAGATGAAGCCTTCAGGAGTACGGATTAAAAAAGTTACTTTTATGGCAGCTAATGATATGTGGGAAGAGACTACACAAAAGATAATACAAAAACTGAGAAATTGAAAGCTGTTGTTTATGGATATGGATAGTAAGATACAAGTAGTGAAAATATGTTTAGTTCCTTTAGTTTTACATATTTGCCATATTTAGAGGAGAAGTTGTGGGCGATAATTATTAAAGAATTGAATGGCAAGAGTTAAGTAGGGTACAGGATGGTTTAGGATTACCGGATTTGAAGGGATAATATAGAGATGCACAGTTAAGGTCTCTCTCTATATATATATATATATATATATATATATATATATATATATATATATATATATATATATATATATATATATATGGGTGTACTTTTGAAGAACGAAAGTTCACTACTTTGAACTTCAAAAGTACACCTACACTAACACGAAAGTGCACTCTAGCAAACCCGCTAGACCGAACGGGCTAGCAGTCACGGACCTTAGGGTTAGGGCATGGGTTAGGGTAAGGGGATAGTTAGTAGGGCTATCCCCTTACCTTGACCCGTGCTCTAACCCTAAGGTCTGTTACTATCGCACCACAGTGGAGGACATAGCCCATTTTTCAATGTCCTCCATTGTGGTGCAGTAGGTTTGGTCTAGTGAGCTTAAGCAAAACTGCACCTTCGTTAAAGTGCACTTTTGCTTAAGTGGGGATGTACTTTCCCATTTTGAAAAAGTGAATTTTCGTTGTAGGAAACTACACCCATATATATATATATATATATATATATATATATATATATATATAAAACACAAGCAGAAAGTTATTAATCAAAGTAGAAAGGGATGATGGTGAAGTGGGGGCATGGGAAATTCAAGAAACAGAGAGAGGGAGTGGGATTTTGGATGCAGATCTTTAAGGAGGATGAAGTAACAGAAAGTACTCTAAGAACTGCCAACATGAGAATGGATAAAGGAGATTTTGCCAATAGGGATGACTGCAAGTAGAGGTACAGAAAATAGGCAAGAGGGGGATGGAATTTACTGGAGAAAACTGGCAAAGGAACCAAGGTATTGGGAGCAAATAACTGGAGATTGAAAGGTAGTGTGAGATGATGCCAAGAAGACGTTTGGACTGCAGGCTATAGACTGCTTTCCCTACCACAGATTGATATCAGAGTACAGGCAAAGAGAAAGAGATAGAGAAACTGCTCTGGTAGAGTTTTTATTTTAATATAGAACAGAAGTTGCTGTTAAAAAATGGATAATTAGTAGGGCATATCAAATATTGTATGACAACTATAAGAATCAATCAGAAGAGGTTAGAAAAGATTGAGAAGAGAGGCTGGATAAGCCATTTACAAAGAACAGTGGAGGGACATATGTACAGCTGCCAAGTATGCAACAAAATCCAGAAGGTTTAGGATCTTTGCTCGGAAGTGTTTGCATACTTTTTTTTATACCTGAAGCAGACTTCAAAGAATTTTTCCTAAGACAGATAGCAAATGTTGGAGGTGTGATGGAGAGAAAACAGGTAACTGGGAACATATATTTTGGGAGTATAATGAGTTGGCAGATTTAAAAAATTCCACATATGACAGAAACATCTGGTATGCAAATAGCTGTAGCTAAGGAAATTCCACATGCAGTGGTTGCATTGTTGCCTCACAGCAAGAGGTTGTCTGGTTCAATTCTCGGCTGGGGTGCCTTCTCTGCGGAGTCTGCATGTCCTCCCTGCATTCATGTGAGTTTCCTCTGGGTACTCCAGTTTCCTCCCGTATCACAAAGACATGTGTATGGAGCATTTCTCCCCATGCCTCCACTGAAAATTGGCTTTGTTCCAAGTCGGACTGTCCCAGTGAATAAATGTTAAATAAAGAAAATAAATAAGGAGATGATTCTTTTGAAATGGGACACAGGATCTGATTTGCCGAGCCATACTAAGGCCTTACTAAGTTTAATTCTGTTGGCTGCCAAAAAAGCAATTACTAGAAAATGGAAATCAAAGTCCAAAACAACTGTTTATGAAGTACTGAATATTATAAAAGAAAAAGAACTGGAAGAAGGATCTTTAGAAAAGGGGAGAAGCAACTTGCATAAAAATAAATGGAAATTGTGGGAGCAATACACGCAGAATAATATTCAGGAAGAGGAATGAGGGTTTAAGGGAGGGCAGGATTTCAGCAATTTAGGCAATGTTGGACTGAGGATAGTTACAAAGAAGGAAATGATATGTGATGTATAATGTATGCAAATGGAAACATTTTAATATGATTTGTTTTCTTTTCTGTTACTGTATGTTTGCATATATCTTAAGTGATAATTTAATCTTCTTCTTCTTTCGGCTTTTCCCGGTTTGCCTGAGTTGACCATTTGTTTGGAATTTGGGAACTTATATGAACAGTGACATAACTTCTGACCAACATGTGTCCACTGAAAGTCCTTCTATATTACACAGCTTATAAAAAATGGATTGTGTCTAGATTTAGGGATGTCATTGTTCCACTTTACTCAGCCCTCATTAGGCCAGTCATTGAGAATAATGCCTCCCTTTGGCATGTATATTTGTCCAAACATGTACAACAACTGGAATGCCCACAGAGTTAACTTAGTAAAAGTTTACAAGGCCTAAGTAATATGTCCTAGATGGACTGATTAAAAGCCCTGTCACTATACTTGATATCCTATAGACAGCTAAAAGGGAAGCGCGTCTGGCATAAAAGCATCCTCTGACCCAATCCAGATGGATTTACTACACATCAGCAAGTCAAATGGCATCAGAAAGAGTTGTTCTAGGGATCTAAACTTCTTCTGCAGCAGCAACAGAAACATTTGGTGGGGACAACATATTTATCCTGCAGAGAATAATGCTGCTCTGGAACAGACTCCCCATCCATGTAAAACAAAGTTAATCCCTTTCCATATTCAAGTCCAACTTGGATCTAAGGATGGAAAATAGAAAATTTATCTCAATTCTGCCCCCTGTAATTATTAATGGACAGAGTCAGCCCTTGAATACTTTGTCCTACTTATGGATCCCCTCAAATTATTTATGGTATGATCCCAGTTATTCTCAGTAGGGGTAATATAAAATTATTGAACATGGGATTGTTAAAGCCAAACTGACATTAAATGGGATAGGCTAATTCGTGCACCAAAAGGAAAACTGGTTAGGCTTAAAATGGCCTGAAATGCAGCTAGCCTAGTATTTACCTATGAACCTGTGAGAGGCAAGAAGAAGACAAGAGGACACAAGGTTGTCAGCAAAACAAATGGCTGGAATGCATTAGAGAAGACCTGTGACAATCATACTTGACTGTTGAAGAAGGCTGGAGAGTGACATTGAATTGAGACAGGTGGTGACAGTTGACACAATACCACAACCACATGTAGAATGTGGGAAAAATAGGGTTGATGATGATGATAGAAAAACTTGTGCTGCTTCTATATGAATAAAATATATCCAGTCTCCTGTTGTAAGGTGTCTGAGAGGCTGGCTTTTGCAAGAGTTCTTTACCAACATCTTTGAAAGCTGGAATAAAAGACTTCTAATGTCAAGATGGATAACAGGAAACCAGCATGTGGAGTCAGACTGTCATTGAAACAACAAAAACATAATAAGCAGATGCCATTTTAATCACAAATGTGGCCAACATTTGGACTTCTTTAAGAACAACTTGGATAATTATTATGGGGGTGAAGATCTTGGTGTACTGGCAGGCTAGAATGGCATCATTGCCCATGCCTGAAATATTTGGGTGTATATGTATGTATGTATGTATCCAAACCAGCAGACTGTTCCTTCACTGCTGACTCTAATATACCCATGCAGATGTAATAGCATAGGTTGGACACTGGGGATCCAAAGTGGAAATCTGGGATATTGGAAAACACCCACAATCCATTGCTGACATGTCTCAGTTGGAACTGTAGTGGCCTCTTGGCTACTGTTGCATTCTTAGATATTTTGTTTTTACTTAGTGGAAAATAATCCCTTGACTCGTTTCTCTTTTCTTTACTGAATCCTTTGTTTTAGAAATTGTTTTTCAAAAGCTGTCTTCTTTTTAGGACTGTAAGAAGTGGAAGGAGTAGAGAGAAAGAGAGAGAGAAGATCAGGAGTCAAACTTTTTGTGCTATAAAAATGGCTCAAAAATTTTTAGCTCTCCTAGAAAGATTTTCATATTAAACCTGACAGAAAATATACCATTTGTACAATTACAACCTTTCCCTAGACAAAATACACCTTTGATATATAAATATTTAGGTGAGGCCTGCTGCTCACAAAAGCACTTGTTGGTATTATTTGCAGGGGAGACTGTTGGAAAACATCAAATTACATAATTATATATCAAGAACTGAGCAAATATTGTGATAAAAACTTGGACAATTATCACTGCCAAGACTGAAAGGCCCAACAAAGAAGTAACGAAATACAGAAACAAATGGACTGACTATTGACTTTGGACAGAAAAAAAAAAAAAAAACTCAGAGCCCACTCTTTTACAACTGGGGTCCTCTGTAATGGATGGATAGGGAGTTTTTTCTGCAATAAAAAGACTGGATAGAGAGACAGATACAACTGACACACTCTTAAGATCTGTCATCAGGTTAGAGACTGCAAGTACACCAGTTGCTGGTAGACCAAAGAAAAGTTACCAAACAACTTTTGGTGACATTAGAGTTCTCTTTTTTATACTACTATGTGATCTCAGATTAGTTTATATACATACATATATGGGGAAGTCCACCCACAAGGGTGCTTGCCACCTGCAATAAAAGGTTTACATACATTTGTGCGAACAACATTCTGTTGGCTGCAATGTGCCAAAAATCAGAATGTCGACCGCACAAACATTTGTGAACCAGACAGTCGACTCCACTTATAAGAATGCACTACTGCATTCGCATAAGTGTAAGTCGACTATCTGCACGGAGATTGCAGTACAGTGGGGAGTGGGAAGTCATCCACATCCCCACTGTAATGTGATCTCGGAGTTAGAATATACAAGTGGGGGGTGGGGGGCCAAAAACGTGATTTGTTGTATAGGAGTTTGATGTATATCAGCTTCTATACGGCTATCACGTGGTGGTTTCGACAACAATGTCGAGTCAAATGCGTCGAGCATTCAGTTCAACATTGTTACTGGTAGTTTTGTTTACTTTCGGTATTACTGTTCATTTATTTGAATGGAAAATGTTTTCCATTCTCCTATTCTGAGCTTCTGGGTAAAATACATGATTGTCTGGTATAAAGAAATCTAAGAAACTACCTTAAGAAGGAAATATCAACTAGTCTCTAGGAATACACAGCCCACATGCAGCATTATAAAGGATACTGAACTGCAAATAATTTCCAGAATTCTGGCAGAGGTGATGGCTATTAGAAAGATGACCTTCCATGATAAGATCTAAGAATTACAAAAGAAACAGGCTAGGAATGAGGACACATAAGTATCCCAATCATAAAATTCAAGTCACTCAGGGAGTAGAATTTCTGATGGAACTATTATTGGAATTTACCATGTTTGGACATGTGTTACACTGAGATTTTTTTCATTCCTTACTTTGGTGTTTTGGTGTGCTACTATTACACTGTGGGCTGTAATTATTTTGCAGATTATATTTTTAAGCATTTTTATATTATTTAAATGTGTCACATTGTCCTACAACAAATAGAAGCAGCTAATGTTTTATTTGACTTTTATTTTTTTTCTCTAAATTACCCCCAGCTAACCATTTCTTAAGCATGATCAGCAGTGATTGTTTCTTCTTATGACTGTGTACTAAATGCCACTACAGACATTTATATTTTAGAGTAAAACTGGCATGACTACAGTGGTTCAATGAACGAGTACTCTTAATTTTTTCAGGTATGGACTCTAGCCAATAAAGTAAAGTATGTTGTTGTAGGTTGCACAGAACTGTACAGGCTAAGTACATTTTCCAGAAAAATGTAACTTGCAGTACTTGCCTGCTTATTCCCACTTTATATAATCACATGTAAATTACTTCTAGTAAGGTTTGAGTGTATTTATTCCATTTTAAATATTCTGTACTTAGGTTATAGCTGAGAAAGGTATCTGTGGATTAACTTATTAACATATTTACAATAAAATAACTAAAGCTGGTGACATGCTACTGATGCAATATGAATATGATAACTTTTTCTGTACCATGTACATCTGGAGTTAGTTGATTACACCTTAGAAAATATGTTAGAAAATATTTGGCAGGCAGGTAGAGCTTAAAAAAGAAATTATGTGGTTATTTACATCTTTAAACCAACAAACATAATATGCAATCATTCAAAAGAGATCAGCTATGGCAAAAACTCACTTAAGACCAATACAGAAAATTTGCTGGCCATGCAGCAAGATCTGCTAGTAGTTACAACTTCATGAGAAATACTGCAACTCTACAGTTTTACAGCACCTCATGTCTTGGTATTTAGTGTTGATTTACAATGTATTCTTTCTGATAAGACACTGAACAAGTCTCTGATAAACAAATAATATAATATACTAATTAGGAAGGTGTTATACATTCTGCGGTGGTACAGCGGTAGCATTGTTACCTCACAGCAAGAGGTTTTCCCATTCGATTTTCGGCTTGGCTTGGGAGTGCCTTCTGTGTGGAGTCTGCATTGTCCTCCCCGCGGTTGGGTAGCATTCGAAAGACATGTGTGCGTAAATGGGCGTGCCTTAGTTGAAGGTTGGGCGTCGAGCAGGCACCTCGGCATTTCTTAAAAATCTACTGCCAATCATTAGCGGACCGGAGTTCCACTGTGGCGACCCCTTACCGGGAAAAAGCCGAAAGACAAACAACAACAACAACTAATTAGGAAGGTGTTACAAATTACATGTTCTTTCAATCATTGGATTGATCCACTCATAATCCTCTAAATTGTATACACTGGATTAACTGGCTACAGGATAGAAAATCTGTAGTAACCTTAATGGAAGTGAATTCTGATCAGTGTGAGGTGTCCTTTGGGTCCATTCCTATTTTATGCATTTATGTCATTTGATGCCTACAAGTCATATGTGCTGGGTCTTGGAATTTGCCAGTGATGCCAAGGTGGCTTGTATGGTAGCATCAACAGATGATCAGAAGTTCTTACTAGACTATATGAATGAGTAAAGTGTATGTGCTAGTAAAAGTCAAGTGGTATTTAGTATCAAGAAATGCAAAGTAATGCATATAGGATTGAATAATATGGGTTACCCTATGAAATAAATAATGACACTATTTCAGCCTGCTCAACCTTTAAGGGTCTCTCAGTGTTAATGTTTCTTACAAATTAGACTGGAATGAACACAACTTTGGTGGTCAGGAAAAGTTTTAATTTAATAAGGTTGATTCTGTATACTATCTCCTCCAGACAAAAATACATTTTAGTCGCATTCTTTAAAAGCCCAGTAAGACCTATAATAAAATATGGGTGCATTTGTTTCTTCTACAGTAGCAAGGATATATGGAGGTTGAAATATGTTCAAAAATACTTTACTAAACAGGTTTTGGATGTCAGAGGTTTAAATTATGAAGAGTGGTTAAAACAAATATTTATACTGTTATGTACACGAATGTAAGAGGAGACAATCAGGGCATATAAATGCTCTAGTGATATTTTTCTACAGGCATCAGTGGGAATTCTGTTTAAACTAAATATCTTTGAGTGCTTTTTCAACTTTACCACCCACCTATATCTCTGCAGCTCAAGCTACAATTTTGGATCGCTTACCCCAAACATAATCACATCCAGACCCCCTCCCAAAAAAATGGCACTGCACAGACTACAGCATTGGTGTTCTTGGACCTTAAATCTGGGAATCCCTTCTTGCCTATCAGAAAGAAAATTCATCCTATGAGTCTTTTTAAACATGGCCTTAAGCAATTCTTATTCACAGATAGATCTTGTGAATGCTATAATGCAAGAAAGTTACCTGAATTCCTTTAATCCCCACTTCTCCCACCATATGTCTCTATATTTTGATCAGTGAAGTATGCTCGTATTATTTCAGTTGACCTCTTTTTAACTGCACATGATGTATACATAACTCTCTTCCTTCTTCTATGCACCCCATGCTGCTGCCCTTCCACCTTCTGTTTTCATTCATTCCTACTTTTTATTATTTTTTTCGGGTTTTGCTTTCTTTGTCTTGATTAACTTGTTAACTTGTCTAAATGATTCTACTGATATAACACTATTTGTCATAGTTGTTTTTTCTATATCTTTATTTTTTTTGACAGTCAGATAGACTTCTACAAATGCAAGTATGACTGAAAAAAATGCTCTTTATTGAGCATGCTACTTAGGTAGTAAGCAGGACAATGTTTTGGATATAATTAAGCTGTTCTCTATAGGGTCAGTAAATTACCAAAGAGACAAGATGGAAGATGGGGAGGATCTGAGTTGCATGTGCCAAGAACCAGGCCCTATGTTATATGTTATGTTATAGGTCTCAACCTTCCATCTCCAAAATGAGGGACACTAGCCCTCATAATGTGGAATAAATGGACAAAATGTGGAACACATACTAATGGCTTACTAACAACTTCAACTAGGAAGGTCATAGAATGGTCAAAATATGCTGGTTTTACTTATAAAGAAGATCTTTTAATGAATTAATATGATTAATTTCTATTTACCAAGGATTTCACTTAAAAAAAAATTCCTAACACTGAATGTGTGACAGACTGTCGCAATGTGGAACTTCAAGGAACTTTGAGGAACATGAACTTTTTAAGACCCCAAATGAGGTACGTTCCTTGTAATGAGGTACACTTGAGAGGTATGTGATGCACAGTAGAACCATGGCTGGTACAAAACATAAGGTAAGCCTCTTAATCTGATGTTATCTAGTCACCATTCCTCACGTTAGGATCTTGGATCCAATGTCAGATCTGAGCCGGCATACTCACAGCACAGCTTAGCTCAAGCTCCTCCCCTCCCATAATCCTCTGCTGCCCAATACTCCCTCAGATCTCGTTTGCCGCTCAATCAGTCAGACACAGATTGCTCAGCTCCTCTTAGTTTAAGTGTCTATCTTGTAAGGTTTCTTAAATTTCATGTTTTTTTTCTGAGTTGTAGAGTTAGCAGATAGTTATCCCTTCTTAGATATCCCCTCCTGGTTGATTCTTACCTTTTTCTTCTTGTCCCTTTCTTGGGGTTTTGTGTCTCAGCCTAATTACTGTAGTGTGCAAGTAGTGGTTAGTAAGATTTAGGTTGTGCTTTGTGCTTAGTGTGTCAGACAGTCTTATCGGGTTTTGGAACTTTGGCTTGTTTTTTGACTTTGGTTCAGTTATGTCAGATAAATCTTTGGGCTTTAAAAGGTACCCCTCTTGTGGGTGGAAAATGCCTATTTCTGACTCACACAAGGAGTGCTTCGACTGTCTTGGCGGTGAGCACCTCGAGGTGGAATGCGGCATTTGTGCCACATTTAACCCAAGGGCTTTGGTCGACCGTCGCAACAAGCTCCTTATTAAAGGCTTGGTCAAAGGAGGCCCCATGGTCACTGGTTCCCCGGCCAAGGCAGGCTCTTCTGGGGCTAGAAAGAAGCTTTCTGTGGAGGAGGCCCCGACCAAGTGTCCTAGGCTGTCGGATCCTAGGTCTTCGGATCTGGCTCCAGCCAGGGCAGTTTCGGATCTGAGATCTTTGGGTCCCAGATCATCCAGGGAGTCCACTCCTGGATCCAAGGGTTTGGACCCAAAGCCTTTGGATCCGGTACATTCGGTTTCCTCTCCCGGATCCAAGGATTTCGACTCTGGACCTTCAGATCTGAGGGTGGGCACCGTACCTACAGATACGACCCTTTCGGATCTGAGAGATTCAAGAAGTGCTATTTCAGATCCTTTGCTGAGTTCAGTTCCGATTTGGTTGGGTCTGAGAGTCATGCTGCAGCCGATTGTAATGGAGGATTTCCCTTTGGATTCATTGTCTTCAAAGCAGGTTCTGTCTTCTCCAAGTAGGTCTCATTCCAGGGAACACAAGAAACGACATTCGGGCTCCAGGTGCAACTCTCCCAGCAGGTCCTCCATATCCTCCCGATCTTCCAGGAGTGCCCTCCCTATGGATATGGACAGGATGATGCGGGCCTTTCTGAAAGCTCTGATGGAGTTGGGGCTTCTGGCTTCCCCAGCCCACAGGTCGGGAATCCAATTTCCCCCATTCAATCACTCGTCATCCGACCAGTGGCTTGGATTCTCAGGGACTGTTGAGCGGAGCGGAGTGGAGGCTAGGGGAGCTCTGGGGCCCAGTTTGGGTCCTTCCTTGATGGGAACGGTGGTTGGGTACGGTTTCTGTTCCCCCAGAACTGACCATCCGGCTGGTCAGGCCAGTTGAGCTGGGGTCGATGGGGTTGGATTCGGGCCCGGTCTTTTCAGACTGGTCTCTTCCTCTGGGCACCTCAGCCTTCGACAGCTCCAGTCTGGTGCCATCCAGTTGAGTGCCAGGCCTGGGGCAGTGATTGTGATTAAAACAAGCATCATCTGTTCTACACCATCATAAATTGCTAAAATAAATACTAGGTTAAAAATAAAATATTGTAGAAAATAACGCTCAGTGGAGAAAACCAGTAGAGCAACACCAAAAAGTAGAAACAAGCAGAATAAATGAAGCATCCGCTGTGCACGGCAGTAAAAAAACTGTAACATAAAAAGCAGTGCAGTATAAAACAGTCCACAATTTATTGCAGATAACACTTTAAAACAAACTAAAACATAAATGCAGAAGTTAAGCGCTTTCACGGATTACTTTCTGCTTCATCAGACCTAATCAAGCTATTTACATTCACAAATTATAAAAAGGGGGTAAATGTACATAAAAAACAATCATAATGTTAGAATAAATCACATGATAAATGACGACTGAAACCTTACAACTTCAGTATAATTGATAACCAATCATATTCTCTGAATAAATCACAGGAAATAATCATTCATAAAAAAATATGTCACCTGGTTAAGCTCCAAAATTTCAATGCTGGTTTTAAAGAGATCTTACCATTTAGCCCTTTTTTCTTGTCAGCCTGCAATTGCAGGATCCAATAAAGTCCCCTTCCTTCAGTTTTTATAGGCAGATTCCCCCATCCTTAAACCTTCATGTAATCTATCACCATGAAATTAAAAGAGTGTTTTTCTCCCACATCTATAACTTCTTTCACTAATAGATTTTTATCATTCTTATTTCTCAAATCCCCAATATGCTCCCTTACTCTCTCCATAAGGGTAAGATTAGTCTTACCAATGTAAAAATGCTTACATTGCTCACATTGTACAAGTCCCTTGTTCACTGCACACCCTCCCATTAATATAACAAAGTAGTCTTTTAATGGATTTTTTGTTCCTAAATCTGAAGGTCGGTTCAGTACCTATAAATTAATTTATTCTATGATCGGCTGTTAAAACATGCCAATTCCTTTTTATAAAACATACTCTTCTAATTTCATGGTGATAGAATATGATTGGTTATCAATTATATTGAATTTCTAAGGTTTCAGTCGTGATCTATCATGTGATTTATTCTAACATTATGATTGTTTTTTATGTGCATTCACCCCCTCTTTATAATAGGTGAATGGAAATAGCTTTATTAGGTCTCATGAAGTGGAAAGTAATCCGTGAAAGCACTTACCTTCTGTACTTATGTTTTAGTTTGTTTTAAAGTGTTATCTGCAATAAATTTTGGACAGTTTTATACTATCCTGCTTTTTATATTACATTGTTTTTACTGCTGTGCACAGTGGATGTTTCATTTATTCTGCTTGTTAAAAATAAAACATTACCAATTGATATTAAACATTACAATCAAATAAAACAATGGCATTAATAAACTTAATAAATTATGTTGCGATATAATGGCCTTGCATGAATCCACACCACTAAGGCATTAAAAGTGCAAATCAAAGTTTATGACCACTTCAGATCAGAACTGCTTACGTGACTCATTTGAAAGATGCTGATAACGTGTATCATGTTTTCATCTCCAAGAACTGCTCCACTTAGCTGCTCTTAAGAAGTAATAACCTTTTATCCTTCATATTTTTAGTAATGAATCTGGTGATTTTTTTCAGAAAATATGTGGTTATAAACTCTTACTTCAAACAAATGTTAACATGTCTGTAAATGTATAAATAACCAAAAGAGTAAAACAGCAAAAGTTATTCATCACAATGATACTAATATTTACCACAATTTTAAACTGGATTTCACAATTCAGTTATGTTTTTTATGGAGAACTTTCCAAACAACATCTCAATAATATACTAGTTAGACCCATACTACCAGTGTCATTTGTTATTCATCTGGTTGTGAGCTTTCATGTAACGCCCTTTCCTTCTTTTCTGAGTGATTGTTTTTTGAAATATTTATAGAAATATGAAGATCATGATATGCTATCACCCATACAACTTAGGATCAGTGGCAGTTTGTCTAATGCTGTGTGAGCTTTTAAATGGTAATGTTCAACTACTTCCAAGTGCGGTATTATTAAAGTTAGTTGGAATATGTAAATACTGTATATTGTCTTAGTAAGCTGCATAATTAGCTTTTGATATTTCCATTTCTATGCAATTAGCATGATGCAGAGAAGAGAGATCTCACAGAAACCAAAATCATATATGCAGATTGCATAAAATGGAGATTAATATATACTTTGATGACTATTTTTCCAAGTGAACACATAACATGATGAGCTTTAGAATTTTGTTCTGTAATACAACAGAACAATATTAGGCCATATTTTAATATTTTTAGTTTCTGGGGGAACAATAATGCAGCTATCGTATGCTTCTGTTGGGACAGTGCAAGGAAAGAAGTATGTCTGGTACACATTACCTTTAACAGTTTTCCTGCGATAGGTTTTCAGAGATTAATTCACAATGAGAAGCCAACTTATAAGTTACTCATGGCAAAATGGATGAGTCAAACTCATTAAAGAATGGGGGTGGCACCAATAAAAATAAAGCATTTTTGTAGTTTGTTTTGCAAAACTAATTGCATTTTTAAATAATTGGTATCAAAGAAATAGGTTTCCGGAAGGTACATCTGATCTGCATGTAAGAGTCCCGTCAAAAATATTAAAATCTAAAGTGCTAATTTCACTTCTGCCCTTCTGTAGACCAAAGTAATTCTGCAAATATTCTTTCTCTCTTTCTAACACCAGGTCTTCAACTAAATAGTTTAAAACTGCAACTTATTTTAATTTGTGGCATCAAACACGATTTTTTTTATGCTTATGCCCAAGATAAGGCTGAAAGAATGCCCCCTATTCTTGTTACAACTCAGTTACCAGAAATGTTCCTATGATATCTACTCAACTTTGCAGCCCTTCTGGCTTCTCTTATTGTTTATGAATAATCAACCACTTGAACAGTGAAAGTAAAAAGGGCTGACTTTAGAGAAACTAATTAGCAAAACATCTAGTTGCTATTCTTTAACTGTAAGTGTATACATCACACCTATCTTTAAATGCATGAACTAGAGTAAAAGGCACCACTTTCAATTAAAATCTGCTTCTTACTTGTCTGAACTATATAAAATTGGAATAAGACATGCATTTTAAGATGCAATACTAAATTTAGTGTTCATGTCAATTGCTGTTGAGTTAATACTGTTTTGTTTATTGTGTATTTTGTATAATTTGTTTTAAGCAAAAATGTCCCTTTAGCTTAGCAGGAGCACATATTTCTCACAATTTCTTTACTAGAACAATAGCTTTCCTTGGAGTGACTTTGCTAGTAGATTACAAGTGAGCTAAAGTGCTTCCTTGCCTCCCATGACATACTTTGGTTTTCATACTACCATTTCAAAGTGATGCACCACAGAAGGTATAGACCAGTTTACATTTGACTGCAGTTTATTTTTAAAGAACTTTAGAAAGATATCATCATATACTAGAACTGCTTGGGTTTGTATCACAGTTCTTAAAAGTCACTGTAATATTGGCCTGATGTTTCAATAAAATGATTCACCTGAGTAAATTTAGGAGAACACTGTAATAAACCACTGGGCTACACATTTCCCTGAAAAGTCCACTTCTTAAAATCATTGAAATGACAGCCATAAATCATATAACCTGTTAGTGTCGTGACCCTCCTGACCCCTCTCTCTATCTCTTCCCCCTTCTAATACATACAACATAAGAGCATATAATCACAACCTTCATATGACTGCTGTGTATTTATGGCTTAGGTTTAGAAAATCAAACTGACAAAACATCAAACCCCATATGGTTGAGATGGCATTATCAAATGGCAAAATATAAATGGCAAAACAGCAACAAAGACATCTTCTTTTGCATGGGGACAAGCCCGCTTGCATCCCATACCCACTATTACATATATATTTCAAACTTCAAGATCACACCACAGTTGGGAAAGTGCCAGTTTCCCAATCCATGCTGTACTCAGATCTACTGTCATGCAATTCCCTAAGTTGATATTTCAGCATTAGATAATGCCATCTTATTGATGTGAGATTGATGTTTTGTGCAGTCGATGTTCTAAACTAGACCCGTGTTTAATTATCTCTGTAACTTATTGTCTACTAGAGTGCTTAACTGAAATTCAGATCCTGTTTTCATTACTGCTGTCAAAGCTTCAGAATACTGCTGTGATAAGGTATGTGTCTACAAACCCACAAATATGTAGGTATGTTACTAGTAAAGTGTTATGTTTACATGTTAAAAAAAGGAAGAGCGTAATTTAAATTATTTTATATGATTTATTACTAGAGTAAAAACAACATTTTTAGTTCTAGATGCCTTACACAAGGCACTCTCTGCAGTCTTAATAGATGTTTAGAGCAGTACCTACTAATGTACAGAAATGGACAACCTTCCTCATTTAGACGAACACTAGATATGCATGTTAGGAGGTAATACTACATCAGGAATTTGAAGGAACTGGTTGATAAAAACATTACACCTGGTGGTCTGGTGCATGTAAAAGGAGTGGCACAAATCACACTCCAGAAAGTGCATTTTTACATTTCACTTGTCATATGTCAGCGTTAATGGTACTTCAAATTTTAGAGTTGCTGTTATAGTTACATAGTACCTGTTCTACGCTGGGACCACCGAACAGGAAAAGCTCTGGCAGAATTGCTTTCTGCTAAATGGTGATCCCTAGCAAAGTGAGACTGTAGATGCTTCTTTTTAAAATAACAACGAAAATCACGGTGCTTACTTTAGTGACATTTACACTTGTGAATGTCACAAGCACTACTGCTAATGAAGTTGTAGAATTCCTCACATTTCCATGGATTTGCTGATATTAGTACATATCCTTGTAAATTTCTTGAAGCAAAGGATGCAGGTGAGCATCAGCTTCAGTTTTCTTTATTTTCTGGACAAGAAGAGCATGTTCCGTGACCAGCTGTCGAAGGTCTGCCATTTTCTGAAGGAGTTTAGGGAAGAGAAATGCATCATCTGGATGGTTTGATTCTATGTGAAGCCGAAGCACATGCACAATTCTCTCCTGTATCTTTTCAATTTCTGCTATATTCTGTAGTCCAGGGCGATCTAACAAAGAAAAGAAAGCAAGAGACAGTAAATAAAAGTGCAGCTGAACCTTGTCCTGTCTGTTTTACTGACCAGTGCAATACATCTGCTTCATGCTGCAATAACTTCTAATAATGCCATTAGGGATTTATCTATACATTATTTGATGAAACAGTTCATATCTGGGTGTGATGTTTGCATCTCTGACTTGCTGAAGAGATCGCATGACATCCTTTAACCCAGCGTACACAACACAGAAAGTAAAGTGGCGTGTCTTCTCACCCTCTCATTAGATATTCTTTAATAACAACAAATGCATATTCTTTCTGTGATTCACATTTCAAAGTATCTCCATTTAGGCTTGTGCCTTCCCTGGTCTCTACATACCAGTTTTTACATGCTGTAGCAAGTCAAAACATAGTAACTAGATAAAGCTCCGTAGCGCATGCAATAAGTACACCTATGAACAATAACTTAGTAAAAGTCCAAACACCAACAATGTATTTATTTATTAATGTACATATGTATTTATTGACTGGGATAGACAGCTGATCCAATTAGATGATTTTCAGGCTCAGCCTTGAGTTTACAATCAGGAAGTAAAGCACAAAATCATACAGCAGTTAGGGTAAAAAATAACATGTACTGAAAAGAAAATAACACATTCAATGACTAACAGTTAAGCAGCAATGATGTTTTAGGAATTTGCATTACAAAATCAGGCACTGATCAGTTTAGAGGGCAGACAAATATTGCAGTGGTGTTTGCAGTTAGTAGGAGAACATTGTCTAAGCTGAAGACTGAAATTTTGTAGTGCATATGAAATTTAGTGGGAGAACAATATTTAGGTTAAATAACTGTAATACAGCTAAATGCATAAAATGCAATGCAACACAATTTTCTAGCTTGTACTGTAAGAGGTGGAATACTGAGGGAAATAGAAAGATTCAGATGAACATATTCGGTTTAAAGAGACAGAGTAGATGAGGTGAAGATGGAAGGGAGTGATTAAGGTGTATTGCAGGATTGTGGTAAAGATTACATTATGTGATTGTGCTGTTTAATGAAACAATTATAGTTTAAAGAACCGTCTCGGCTGATTTCAAACGTTCCCGAAAAAGTGTATTGATGTGTACAATCTCTTAAGCTGTATAGTTTACCTGCGCTGATTGGTTCCTTCTTGAAGATCATTTGTTGAATACTCATACAAATGTACTATTTTAATGCAAAAAGAAGTATTTCAGCTTTAAGTAATAACATATAAGTAGCAGTTTTTTCCTGGATACTTATGAATTGGAAAGATGTTAAAACAGCCCACTCAGGACATAGTTAAAAAAACAAGATCTGCATTTTGATTGGCAAGCCCACCCCATAGTGTCTAATCAATGTAAATAAATGTTGCCAAGTGGCAATCTCACATATGCCTTCAGAACTCAGCTACCTAAAAAAAGCATGTGACGCAAACTGCTTCCCTGCAACAATGAGCTTTTACTACACCTGCATAGTTTTGCCAGACTTTTTACTACAGAAGAAACTGCATTTCCCAAGTAATTTGGAAACAGATTCATAGCCGTTCCAGGGATATTGAGTCACATGACCATTTTTGCCTTGTGATACCCTTCCTCAGGCTGCATGAGAAAATTAATGAATACTCGTCCAGTCACATTGTTTATGTTTAAAGGAAGATAGCATGTCATATTGCTTAACATGCAGGGGAAGTTTGTTCTGCAGGTTTGGGAGGTGCTGGGTTATAAACTTGTCCCTCCACTGTGATTTATTTACCTTCTGGTAAAGATTTACATCCCTGGTTCTAATACACACACACACACACACACACACACACACATATATATATATATATATATATATATATATATATATATATATATATATATATATAAAATACACACACACACACACACACACACACACACACACACACACATATATATATATATATATATATATATGCACACACACACACATATACATGTATACACATATAAACACCTTTATTGAATTATCATAAAAAACATAGGCAAACATGCGTTTATATAAAAGAAAACAGATTATATTAACAAGTTTCCAGCTAAAACATTGTACATCACATACATTCTTTTGTATAATTATCAGCAGTCCAACATTATATAAACTGATTAATTCCTGTCTTCTCTTAAACCTCATTTCACTTCCAAATATTCTTCTGCATGTATCATTCCCACAATTTCCATTTTTTTCTATGCAATTTACTCCTAACTTTTCCAAAGATCCCACTTCCAGTTACTTTATCTCTGTTGCAATATTCAGTACTTCAAATACAGTTAATTTAGACTTTGATTTCCATTTTTCTAACAACCTCTTTTCTGGCAGCCACCAAAATTAAACTTAAGAAGGCCTTACTATGTCTAGGCAATTCAGATCCTGCATCCTAGTACTTTCAAAAGGGTTATCAAAGTGACTGGTCCAGCTATAAAGTCTCTCTCTCTCTTTCGTTTTTTCCCAGTAAATATAAGTATTTAAAGGATGTTTTTTTTTCTATTGGGATACTATTGAGATCTGCAGTTTTGAGATTTTTAGGAGTTTTTCAGTTTTTGTGAGGTTCCGAGCATCATAAAATTTGTTTTTGTGGGGTTTAGGAGTAACTTATTATTGTTAAGCCAAGAATTAGAGGAGTGGAGGTCAGAAGGAAGCTGGGTTTAAATAGCTGGATATGATGGACTTGATCAAATGATAATCATATCATCAGTGTAAAGGGCTATAGGAAAATTAGAGGGTAGTTTGTTTGTTAATAAAAATTGAAAACAGTGAGATGGCTACGGAGGATTGGGACACACCTTTCGTAAATGATACTGGAGGTGATCGGGATGAACCAGTTTTGACTCTGAAATACCTATTTGTTAAATAATATTGGAAAAAGGTGACATTGCTGGTGTTAACTCCAGTTTCTTGGAGGGAGTAAAGGGCAAAGAGGTGGTCATTAAGATCAAAAAGCTTTGGTAAGGTCAGTGTTCCTTAAAGGCTTCCGTTATCCATGGTCAGAAGGACCTCATTTGTAAGTTACCATAGCGCTGTCATCGTAATCAGCCCAGAATCTGCAGTCATTTAGACTGAGGAGATGGCACTGTTGGATGTAAGTGGACAGTTGGTTGTAGATCAGTTTTTCCCAAGTATAGGGAGGATGGAGATAGAGTAGAAGTGGGATGTATGTTTTGGCTGAGGCTGTTTTGGATCGGGTTTGACAAGAGCTTTCTTTAATTTATTCAGGGTAATTTGCTGTTAGCGAGATGATGTTCATGTTGGCAGCAGCAGTGTTTGGATCACGATTAAAATAAGAAAACAGAGACAGTTTTGCTTTTTTTCATGGGGACATACTGTAGTAGATATTTTTATTTATTTTTCTGTTAGGGGAATCCTGATATTTTCAGTACCAATTGACACTATTTCTGCTGCTATCAGTTTCAGTAGTCTGTTAAGTTTTGAATGCATTGACAAAACTGGTACTCCAGAGTACTGTTGTGTATTGATTTGGCAGTAAATTTTGATTTTCATGAATTGACACAGAATATCTGCAGGGAAAGAGTACAATAATGAGTCTTAGGTGTGAATGAAATGAAAATAAACAAGTTGAATTATCACCGCATTGTAAAATGTCACACTTTCTCCAATTGTGCTGTATGCAGTGATGAAGAAGGCAGGCACTGCAGTGGGCATCATGAAGTCTAGCAGAATCCCAGTAGTTAATAATCTTCAGCAGGACAGCAGTAGCTTTATGTTGTACTGACTGTATCATTCCATGTAATCGATCACAACACAGGCTAGGCCTGAGGAATCCGCTCCTTCCTGCTTCACTATGCCTGTTCAGAAGATGCCTGTTCAGAAGATAGGGATGACTGACAATATTGAAGGTCTTGAACATGTCATACATAATAATCCCTGTGTGCTCTTCTTTGTCCATTTATTCAGGATGGCGCCTAATGATGTATTAATAACACACCGTCAGAGTAGGCTAGTATGTGTGAGATAGCGAAACAGCACTTGTTCTCTTTTTTCCAGGGTCTTGACCTCTTCCTCAAAGCTACTGATCTGTTAATTAATGCCAAAACAGCCTTCAGAATAAACTCAGCGAGTAGCTGAGGACATGACAAAGGGAAGCCATCAAAAGCTATAGTTCCTTAGAGAATGCAATTGCTTTGTGTTTCTTTTCTAATCTTCCATGCACTACATGGTCTCTGAGTAATATCCCCAGCATTGTACGTCACCTGTAGATTCCTGATGTTTGCCTAATGCTGCATTTGATGCAAAGTTGGTCAGAAACTATTGAGGATGCTAGACATTGGGGCCTTCTCCTCTTGTTATGTATTTATCTTTTTTATTTGTGATTGTTGTCACTTGTAATACCTCTCAGCTGTCCAGGATTTGGAAGAATGTCACTAATTTGGTCTGAATTTTTTGTCCTGCTCCTCAAATTTTTTGATGTTCTGGTAAATCACTCAGTAATGCCAGACATTAGATAATCATACTTTACTGATCAGAAAATGCATGCTGATGCAAAATCTCCCATTCTATTTAAGTGAATTAGAGTGCTATTAAAATTGTCCATGATTTTTTACTTTTCCCCATTATTTACCGTTTTTATCCAGAATGGATTTTTGTAATCAAGATCCTTTTTTGCCTGCTCACATCTCACAGATTAATAGTTTCATAGGTAAATACCTGGCTAGCTAACCTTGCAGGCCAATTTCCATTTTGAGGTTGAATTTACCTATTCTATTTGGTTAGAAATCGGCCTTACTTGTACTATGGTCGATAATTACATATTGGCCTTACTTGTACTATGGTCGATAATTACATATTACCCCTAATGAGAATAATTGGGATTACACCACAGATAATTTGAGAGGACCCGTGCAAGGGTAATGCATTTATGAGCTGCCTCTCTCCATTACTAGTTGATAAAGGGAACAGTCATGGGGTTAATTTTCTGTTTCCCATCCATAGATCCAGGTTGTGCATTGATATGGGCAAGGATGAAATTTGTTTTATGTGGATGGAGAGTCTGTTCCAGAGCAGTGGTATCCTCTGCAAGATATACCTATCCCCCGAAATTGTTCTGTTGATGTTGATGTAGTGAATACATCAGTACTGCGTCAGAGGATGCCTTGTATTCAAGACGTAGGACACCTCTTAGCAGTCTGTAAGACACAGAGTACAGTGACAGGGCTTTGAGTCAGTCCATGTAGAACATATTGTTTAGGTCTTGTATCCTTTTAGTAAAGTATCTCTGTGGGTGTTTCAATTGTTGAATGTGCCTAGACAAATACATGCTAAAGGGAGCATTGTATTCAATGATTGGCCTAATGATTGCTGAGTAAAGGGGGGTAATGATATCTTTAGATATAGACACAATCACTTTGTTTAAATGCTGTGCAATATAGAAAGACCTTCTTACAACAACGGACACATGTTGGTCAAAAGTTGGGTCACTGTCCACATAAGTTACCAAATCCCGAACAACTGGATCATCTCTTAGAGGCATATTGTTAATGTAGTAGTTCCCTCAGATAGATGACTTCCCAAAGGATACAGTAATTATTTTTTTGGCATTTAGTTTCAGTCCATGATTTTGGCACCAGTTATTTATCTGGAAAAAAACTTTCCTACAGGAATGCTAAGTTATTTGGGGAGTCAATGGCTGCTCTTAGCATGCAGTCATCTGAAAACTTAGCCAGCCACAGCCCTTTGGTATTGGCTTTTACTTTGGAAAAGTAGATGCCAAACAAAAGAAATCCCAGCACAGAACTCTGAGGGACACCACTGGTGACTTGTTTTTTTGTGGAAGTAACTTCCCCTATTTTCACTTCCTGAATCCTATCTGTGATCCAGTTGGCAATCCAGCAGGTGACATAGATGTTTATTCTCAGTTTATTTAGCTTTTCTACAATGTCTTGAGTGCTGAATTGTATCAAAAGCTGTAGCCAGGTTGAGCTATGAGGAGTGTACAGTTTTGTCTTGATCCATTGCTTTGGTGACCTTTTCAAAAAATCCACCAGGTTGAGAAAGTATAACCCACCCATGAAGAGTCCAAACTGAGATGGGTCCAATGTTTGAAATTGTTTGACTTCACACTTGAGGTGAATTGCTTGGTGTCCATGTCTTGAACACATTATATATATATATGTTAAGACTGGAGACCCGATCATAAGCTTCTATGCACTCGTATGTAAGTGTTTGTCTGTATCTGAGAACCTGTATGTGGATAACTCTTCTTCTAAAATAAGGAACTGTACTTCTCTAAGAAGAGCTATGACCTGTAACATTTTGCTTTGCACTTTATAATAGAAGAAGTAATTTAAAAGGAAACTGTTTTATTTACTTGTTGCACGGAAGAGTATAATATAACTTTCATAAAAATGTTTATATATTTATATTTATTTATACTGTTTCTGATTAGCTACTAATATACGTTTTATACTTACTAAATTATTAAGTCCCGGGTATCTATCTGCTTCTAAAATAATAATCCATTTATATTCTGCGATATCAAGTTTGTTGTTAATATTAACAATTAATTAATTAATAGCAGAAACAGTATAAATAAATAAATATAACCATTTTTATGAAGGTTATATGCTATATTATACTACTTTATTTATTATTTTCATTTTTACAAATGGATCTATTGTGAAATTTTTGAATACATCTGGTATGTTATATATACTTAATATAATTTTGATTAACTATTCACATTTTAAAGTGATTTCAATTTTAATTTTAATTGTAGGCTATTCTTTACTGGTTGGTTGTGTCATGTGGTCTAAAAAACAATGACATAAAATGGCATTTTAAAATGAGTTGTGTATACTGATGAAGGGTGTTACCCAAAAGCTTTATCTCTGTTATCTTTGTGATATATTTATGTGAATAAACTGAGCATTTTTTTCATCTGTTTGCTGTTTTGTTCGATAAATAAAAAACACAAAAGGAAGGAAGGAGGGAGGGAGCATCTACTGCAGCACTGACCACTTGAACATCTACTGTTATGGGAAATTAACCTGTACATGTACTATGTTCATCATACTAATGACTGAGGCAGTAGCTTTAGTTATATGGGTAACTTACCCTAGCTTACAACATTTAAGAGTTGGAATAGAAAGGATCCAGGAGTCCATGGAGAGTGATCCTAGCAAAGCCTGATCTGATCTAGACCTAGAGAAGGAGTCCAGCTTGTTGTGCTTTGAAAAGGTATGTACAGAAGACTAAGTTACTGCTTCTAGAATACTTCTAAAATCTAACCCCTTCCAAAAAGTCATAGACAAAGCTAAGGCCCTGGTACAGTACACATTGACCCTGTCTGGAATAGTTTTTCCATTTGGAAAGAGTGTTCTCCCTTTTTATCTTCACAAGAAATCAACAAATTATCCAACGATCTAAAAGATTTTGTTCTGTAAAGACAGTACCTAATTTGTCTGTTGACATCCAAAGTATGAACTGTCCTTTCTTACTCATTCTTAGGTTCAGGAAAGAAAACCGGAAGATAGATAGTTTGGCTTAAAGTAAACTTGGATACCACTTTAGGCAGTGAATAAGGATTATTTCTCAAAGAAACCCTTTTTCTGCGGAAAATGAGACAGAGCTGACTCGCCATAAGAGCTTGCAACTCAGACAGTCTTCATGCAGAGGCCACAGCAATCAGTTAAACAGTTTTCCATGTTAAGAACCTCAAGTCAGCCTGATGAGCTGGTTCAAATGGAGCAAGTGTTAGCTTCTCAAACACAAAATTAAGATCACATGGGTGAGACACTGGGTTTCTTGGAAGTCTCTTATGCAAAACTCTTTCCAAAAACATTTTACATGAGAATGCATTGAAAGAGGGGAATCCATGGGTAGACATGCTGAAATGGTTGCTTATGAGCCTTAAATGAGGAGTATGAATGACCAAAATATGTCACCTCAGACAAATACTGTAACATCAAAGAAACACTAACTCTGAATGGGTGCTGCTTATGTTGTTGGAACCTAGAAGAAAAACTTTTTCATTTTGTAATATATGCTTTTGTTGCATCTACTAGTACCTTGTGCATATCCTTAGGAAACAAGTGCCTAAAGGGAATTACGACCCTTTCATCCAGGCAGTCAGTTGAAGTTGATTGGGTCAGGGTGCATCAAACACCTCTGTTCTTGCGTCAGTAGATCCATTCTATGAGGAAGCTTGTGGTCAATGCCCGTAGCCATTTCCAAAAGAAAGAAGGACCACTGTTACCTGGGCCAGAAGGGAGTCTCCACAATGATCTTTGGGGATTCCTTTGGAATCTTCAGAAGTAACCTGGATATCAGTAGAAAGGGTGGGAAAGCATACAGGAACAATCCTGTTCATAGAAAGGAAAAGGCATTTGTCTTCCAGGCCTTTTGAATGGAACCCTGTGGGAGAATGTTGCCAGCTGATTGTTCAGAGAGAAGGCAAAGAGGTCTACTTGAGGAATTCCCCACAGATGGATCAAATCTTGGAAGACTCCAGATCAAGTTTCCATCAGTGAGGGCTTGCCTTTTTTTTTCTCCTCAGCTTGTGTGCCACACAGTTTTGCTCTGATGGGATGTAGGATGCCTGTAGTGTGAGACTTTGTTGTAAATCTATATCCTAAGCTAACATGGCTAATCTGCAAAGGGGGTATGACCTGGTTCTCCCTTGCTTGTTGATGTACCATGACTGTGGTATTATCTGTAACAGGTCAGAGAGGTCAAATGGACCAAATGTGATTCAGAGTTGACTGCCTTGATTAGAGCAAGCATCTCTTTTATATTTATGTGCTTATGTCTGTCCTTGAATAACTTGCACTTTTATCCCTATTGAAACTGCTCTCTAAGCAAAATCTGAGGCATTTGTGGGTTGTGACTGCTCTGTAGAAGGGGTAGAGAAACAGAACCTGGACTTAGGGATATTTGCTGTCTCCACCAAGAGACTTCTCTTGTGATAAATCCCAAACTTGGGATTTGAAAAGTAAATGGATATTGGTGCTGGGACCAAAGAGACATTAGATACCACTATATCTTTCTCATGCAGAGTCTTGCCAGAGGTATCATTAGAATCATAGATATCACTAGAGCCCGGATCCTGAGGTATTCCCTTGCAGTGACTGAAGTCTGGGTGGAAAACCCTAAAACAGATGTAGGTATAGACCTACTTTTTCTTGTGGAAGAAAAGCTGACTGAATGGAGGTGTTGAATAGATACCCCAAAAACACAATTCTATGTGATGGAGTCAAAAGACTTTTGAATGTTCTCTTGGAATCCCAGCCTGCACAGACGATATCTCACTCAAGTGAGAGATTCCTGACACTTTGAAAAAGACTCTGCAAAGATAAGCAAGCCATATAAATGCGGAAAATATGGATACTCTGTAGCCTGCAATGAGCTAAAACTGAAGCTAGAAACTTTGTGAATACTTTTGGTGCAGTGGATAGTCCAATGGGTAAGGTAGAAAACTGATAATGTGATCCAGACACACAAGATCTGAAGAAATGCCTGAAATCTGGACAAATATGGATGTGATGATAAGCATCATTTAAATCTTACTTGGAAACTTAAATGCAGAAGAAGAGGTAAAAGGTTGAGAAGTGACAGCATTTTGTACTGGGTTACTATCATAAATTGGTTTAGGAAAAAAGATCTAGAGCATTTTCTTTCTTTGGCACCAAAAACATCCTTGAATAAAAACCTTTCCCAAACTGAGAAGGAAGAACTGGCTCTTTTACACCCTGAGACAACAAATGTTGAAGGATGAGGAAATACAGCAAATGGTCTGGTGAAATATGAATTTCACATGTAAAGCAGGAATTTCATCCCACTTCCATCTGTAATCCTGATAAATGATCTTCAGACCCGAACCCATTTGTCTGAAAATATCTACTGCCAAAGAGAGAAGATGAGATTTAAACTTTCTGGAAAGAAAAAGAGACTGATAGGGTGGGAGGTGGTGATGGTGGTGGGTTAGCAGGGAAAGGGACATAGTCCCTTAAATATTCATTCTGAACTGTTCTTTGCTTTTGGGATTTCCTGAATTATTGTCCCTGCTTCTTAAAAGTCTGTCTACCAGCATTTTGCTATGACTGTCTATTTTATTTCTTGCCAAAATTGGATGAGAGGTTACAGAACCCCTTAAACATTTGGAAAACATAAGGGCTGAAAATTCTTAAGAGATTTCATGTACCAGTTTACCCCTCTCATCACACTTTTTGATAACCTCTACAGCAAAGGAACCAAAAACTAAATGTATATCCAAAGGAGAATTCAAAGTCTCATTTTTTTACATCATCTGAGAGGTTCAGAACAAAGGCAAACCTCCTCAAAGCAGTACCCATGGAAGAAGTATCAACAGAGTCATATGCACACTTTAAGCAATGGGTTGTAACCTATAAGATAAAAGAAGCTATTTAAAGCAGATTTTTCCCTGCAGGAAGAAACTGCAGAGAAAACATTCCTCGTACTTTCACACTTAGTCAGAATACATTTTAAAATATGAGCCTTACAATCCATAATTCTGAAAATTAAAGTTGCAGCAGCATACACTTTTTCTATACTTTGGAATTATTTTCTCATCTTTCTTGAAGTGTAGTATGGGAGCTAACTAAATGACAATGTGTTACTTCTCCCACAGCCAACAAGAATGGCTCTCCTTCGCCCACCGAGGGGACCCCTACAGCCACATAGGACATGGCTAAACCTTGGTCCATAGTAGCTGTTGGTGCAACATCAGAGGGATCTTAGGTAAAAGATGAGTGGTCTGCAGAACCAGCTTTGTCCATAGTAGAGTCACCCACATGTGTCTGAGACAAACGGCCAGCCTGCTGTTGTGTCAAAGGCTGTTTTCTTAACTTTTTCTTTTTGTGGCTGGAAGAAGGACTGACCATGGGACTGGTAGTTTGTTCCACGAGCAAACCAAAAATAGTGCCGCTTTCCCTAGGAAAACAAGCAGCATAAGCCAGTTGAAATTTAAAGCTGTTAAAAGTCACTTTTTTCCCAACACAGGAAAAAGCACTGGTTCCCACAAACCAAAAAGGAAAGAGGGAACATCATGTGGGAATTCTAAATATAACCCATTTCCCTGAGATACTGGTGGCCATAGACAGCACCCACACTGAAATAAAGACCCCACGTGGTGAACTGGGGAGGATGTAATGTGAACCACAAAAGGTATAAACTGCCAGATGGTATGTAATGCACAGGGTGTCATCTACAATGTGTTTGCAAGCCAGCCAGGCCATTATCATGACTCCCACATGTGGCTCACCTGTAATCTGTACCAGTAATTTCCAAGGGGTGATGTCCCCCAGGAGAATCTTATTTTTGATACTAGATATGCTCTGGAACTGTATCAGAAATCCACAGAATAAAGGAGAGCAGGGGAACAGCTACTCCCAGTCACAAACAAACATCATTGTAGAGCATATATCTGGGCTGCTTAAGCTAAAGTTTTTATGTCTGGATTCATCTAGTGGTGCCCTACAGTATGATTCTGGCACATGCGCAAAAATATTTTCAGTATGTGCAATTTTACACAATATCATATTTAGTAGGCAGTTACAGTTGGGGCAGGGGAGGGGGGTTTGGTTGCAGGAGAAGTGGTCCCTAGCACAGCAGGCAATGGAGGCAGAGCCAGATGAACAGTCGTTGGAAGATCCAGCAACAGGGGATATCCATGCCAGGGGCACCCACAGTAGGCTGTGGTGCTGGTGAAGAGGCAGTGACTTGCACATAGTTTCAGCCTATAGTAAAGCAGACACACTACAGTAAAGTGATGCATTTGAAATCAATACCAGGCTGTGTTTACCTGTGCACAGACTGGCCCCACTGTGCATCGGACATGCACAAAGGGCAGGGCAAGGTTAACATTTGCGCAACTAGAGGAATGAGCATGTTTAGATATCTTTCAAAGGGAAATAAGTGAATGCCGAGAATAATTAAAAGAAAGACTGCACTTGTGTGAATGGGACTTTGATTGTGTAGGGGTGGGAATATAAATGTAACAGGCTTCGTGCAGGGACAGTGCCAGTGGATATGTATGTATGTATGTGTGTGTGTGTGTGTGTGTGTGTGTGTGTGTGTGTGTGTGTGTGTGTGTGTGTGTGTGTGTGTGTTGGAAGCTGTGGTGGTGTGGGTGTGTGTCAGCTGGGACACAGCCTCAGCAGTAGTTGCAGCACTGTGGATTGATCTTCTGGATTTTCTGTTTACTTGTTAGGCATTGCTTTGCAGACATGGAAAGCAGTGGCATTAGCGTGGAGGTCATGAGTGGCCCAGAAAACCCCACAGAACACTGTTGTTCCCCTTGCCAGTATACCATGCTGCTGTGACTGACAGACATACTTGAGCATCCAGTTTGTTTACCTAATGTCAGCCACATAATATTACTGAGAAAATGTCCCCCGCACTAAGACACCCTTAACATTCCCACTCCAAAAGGTGACATGACTGTTTCCTCTCATTGGTATAATGATTTTTGCACATGGTGTGTGTGTGTGTGTGTGTGTGTGTGTGTGTGTGTGTGTGTGTGTGTGTGTGTGTGTGTATATATATATATATATATATATATATATATATAAATATATATAAGCTATAGAATAGACAAATGGTTTTACAAAAGGTGATAGTACAATGCAGGCCTGAACATGTTCAAATGTACTGTGAATATTTGCTGATGGATATAATTCCCGCAAAGCTTAACAATGCTTCAGCACAACAATTGGCTTACCCTTGTAGTACCGCACTCACTCCACCCATTCAATAACACACAAAACTAATGCCAAAACTAGTTCTTTATGTAGTTAAGTAACAGAGTGGCTAATAGTACCCATAGTTTAAAACACGAAGCAGAAAAAGTAACACTTACTTTGTAGAAATTGAGATCCATCAGCTGTAAGCAATTAGTAGAAGATTCATCTGTTGCAGGTTAAGACTGGGAACTGGTATAATGGTTAAGACGTTTACCTCACAGACACAAAGTGCAAGTTTTGATTCTCACCTTTGAAGGGGAAATTGGCTAGGTTTAAATAACCTGTAAGGGCAGCTATCCTAGTACTTATGAAACCTATAAGATGTTGCTGCAACAAATTCTTCTGTAGCGTGGTGAGGTTCAGTGGCTTCCCGCTTGAATATATCATGTAAATTTGGGTGTCTGGATGACTTGATTATGAAAATGAGGGTTCAACTCATTACTGTTTCTGAATTTGCTGTGACTGTCCAAACTCCCTGCTGAACAGTGGTCTGCACACATCTATGCATCAGCAGTAGCACTGCATGTGCACAGCTCACCCCATAACTCTAAGCAAGCATGAGGAATTGCACATTTGACCCAGTGTAAATGGTGTCACTGTAATGCATGTCACTTGTCCTATTCGCAACATACAAGCAAAGACAGAGATTCCATGCATTACACCTTACAGTGCAATACATTTCAAACATTAGGCTACCCCACCATGTGGTAAGTTACATACTCCTACTTCTTTCTCTCTGTAGCCCCAGAAGCTATTGCAGAGAATGCATAGCTGCAGTCGAAGAGGATACAGTGCTTTACAGAGTGCCATGTTGAGCACACCTGTTTCATATTGTACAGGTTTACACGCTAACAATCGAGATAGTATAGCTCTAGTCAACCACTGCAGAGAACCAATACTGGCACTTCTGTGCCAAGTTCCTAGTTCAAAGGTTGCAGTATGACTATATGCTGTGTGTGCATTCATGCATGCTTTGGCAAAATTGCACAAGTAGCTCAACGCATTAAGACTTTGCTTTCAGACTGCAAGTCATGATGGCAGTAGATTTAATTCCCAGTGGTTTGTCTATTGTATCATCACTGGTATGTTGGGTGGGTGTTTGCCACATTTTTGAAAAAAAATTACATTATTATGACTAAAGTTAAGAATGAGATGCATTTTTTTTTCTTGGTATCTGTACATTTCTCTCACACACCCTCTTTCTTAATATCCTTTGTCTAATCTTATAACAGGTTTGCCTGAAGCCTTCAGTGGACTTGAGTAAGTAGCTCAACATATTTTATTTATTTTACATTTGTTAACCGGGCTAGTCCAACTGGATACACGTCCATTTTCAGTGGAGGCCCGGGGAGAAAAGCTCCGCTATCTACAACTTGACAAATATATAATACAAGAATGCACAATAATAAACAAGGAGTTTAAACCACAGTTAAGGATGTTCAGGCAATGGTGATCAGACAGAGACATAGAAGGAAAGCAAGATCAGGTAAGTTAGTATGTAACAGAATTAATTACATTATATATAAGTTTAACAATAAAAATTTGAGTAAAGTCTGTTTTTAGAAGGGAGAGACAGATACCCTACAGAAATGGAACGTGTAAAAATAATAGAGTTGGGAGAAAGAGGAGAGGGGGCAAGAGAAGGGATATATTTAGGATTTGCCTTTCAGATTACAGGCGATGATGGTGGTGATGCTGATTCTACCCCTCAGATGTATGTTTGTTGCTCTTTTAGGTACACTATCTGTAATTGTTTTATAGTGAAGACAGATATGCGTTGCAGGTTTCATTGCGTCTGTACATCTCTCTCCGCCACCCTACTTCTCATTATCTTCTATATTACAAACATTTAATTTGTTTATTACTTTGCCTTTCTCCATTTATTTTGCATTTATATG